>NC_053157.1:189671775-189866775 GCF_016835505.1 Polypterus senegalus | reverse complement strand
AATGTCCCATACACAATACTAAACTATTTCAAGAGTGGTTTCCTAAACACCAGGATGAACTCAAATGCCTTCCATAGCTTCCACAAGCACCAGATTTACACATGCTTGAATCTATATGACATTCTACAGCTCAAAGGATGATTTCAATCTTCTTCATCTCTCAACTAATATACTGTCAAGCATTTCTATTATTTTGTTCCCCCATGTATATGTATAAATCTATACTTATATACACCGTTACAGACTACGTGGGCGAACTAGTTTGGTTGTGCGCAGCGCAAGTGTTCGTTTGTGTTGCCTTCTTTGGCGACTTTTTGGCCCTTATCATGGCTCCTAAATGAAGGTCAGAGTCTTCAGATGGTAGTGCTTCGAAGAAGAGGAAAGCCATCACGATGGAAGTGAAAACAGACATTGTATAGAGATCAGAAGGAATAAAAGTAAGGAATTTTTTTACACTGATTTTTTTGTGATTTTTTCTGTTACTACAGTACAGTATATTTATACCATTTTCCTTTTTTTGTGCCTTAGTTGTGTTTTTATGTTCTAGATTATGATTTTGCAAATGTGTTAGGATGGGTACATCACTGTTGTAGGAACGGAACTGTGTTGTAACCCAAGGACCCCCTGTGTATATATAGTCACGCACGCGCGAGTAGGAGACCGCGGACGGATTTTAACACACCTGGGAAAACATTCGCTGGCAGGGTACTAACTTTCTCTCTGTGCTTTCTTGCAGAAAAAAAGATGCTCCACCACCATTAGCCGGCTTTGCCCGCAGTACGTTACTTCCGCCCTTTCTCCGCCATCTTGTCCTGACGTCATCGATCCCAGCATCCCTCACGGTTCCTTCCCAGAATTCCTCCACTTCTGGCTCCTCCCTCATAAAATGGCCGCCGACGCCATGTTTCGGCGTCGCGCATATGAACTGTTTAGTTTATATTTTGACCTGCTTTTTCTTTTGATTTATTGTGGATTGTCTACAATATACGGGGCCGGAAAACCCCAAACCTTTGTGCTGTCTCCTCTTGAGATTATTACATTGGCGTAGCCGGCAGGATAGAAGATCCCCAGAGATGACAGAGGGACAGGACCTGAATACCGTGCTGCAGGGGATAAATGCCCAACTCCAAGGCCTGCAGCAAGCACAAGCCGCTACCACCCGGGACTTGGAGGCTACGAAGGCCAGGCTGGCAGAGGCCCAACGAGCAAGGCCAGACCCGCCCAGACCAACGCCTCCCCCTATGGTACCTATGACCGACGCAGATGACGTTGCGTCGTATTTGGGCATTTTTGAACAGAGGGCCACCCGGAACGAGTGGCAGCGGTCCGAGTGGGCGTCCATTCTGGCGCCTTACCTGAAGGGGCCCGCGCAGCAAGCCTATTATGACCTTCCCGAGGAGGAGGCCGCGAACTACGACCTCCTCAAACCAGAGATCCTGGCCCGCTACGGCATTACACCGGGCCAGCAGGCGGCAGAGTGGCGGAACTGGCAGTTCAACCCTGAACAACCTGCCCGTGCCCAGGCTTTCGAGTTCTGGGGCAAGATGGGGCTCTGGCTACGGCCAGAGGGGCCCCAGGCCGGAGAGTCGTGGAGCAGGTGGCCTGTGAGGGGCTGGTGAATGCCATGCCCAGTTCCCTCGCCCAGCAGGTCCGGCAACATCCATATAAGGATATACCGGGTCTCCTGGAAGTCCTGGAGCGTCAGCTTGCGGTTCTCCAAGTCGGGGAGTCAGAAGAGTCTGCTCGTGGGAACCGACAGGGACGGGCGGCCAACCCCGAGCCCCCTCGACACGCTGCGGAAGCGCCGTCCAGGCCTAGAGAAAAGTCGACCTCTCCGCGCTGTTACAAGTGCGGCGAGACCGGCCATCTGCTGCCAACCTGTCCCCTGAACATCACGACCGAGCCGATGGACTGCACCTGGGCATCTACGGAGAGGTACTGTACCCCGTCACATCCCTTGGCAAGTCCGAACACGGGAGTGGTGTTATTGAATGGGCACGCGGTGGTGGCTTTGTTTGATTCCAGCAGCAACATAACCATTGTGGCTCGCCGTTATGTGTTACCGCGACAGTGGCTGAAACAACACCTACAAGTCAATTGTGTGCATGGAGGGACCAAGTCATATCGTTCCGCACAATGTTATATCACCTGGAAGGGGAGTTAACTAAATTGATAGTCGCTGTGTTGCCCGAACCCCCCTATCCGGTGATTTTGGGACATGACTGGTCAGAGAAAAATTGCGGTAAGACACACACCGCTCCCGGGGCCTCGTTGGATCTGGGCATGAGGGGGCAAGGCGCCCCTCCAGCGGTCTCCACGCCGTGCTCTGGGGCAGGCCCTAGTTTCCATGGTGATGGACCCTGACCCGGAAGATTCCGCCAGGGAAAGGGACTAGCCAGGGAACTCTTCCGGGGCCAGGCCACAGGACCCTCTGGGTAGCTTGGATCACCAATTTCGGTCCACGCTGGCCTCATTTACGAGGGAGCAGTGGAATGATGATTCCCTGCGGTTTGCCCGGAATGCGGTAGTTCTGCCTAACAGCTCACAAGCCGACGGTTCCACACCACGTGAACCCTTCTTTGTGCTTGAAAATGATCTGCTGTATTGGGTGGCAACCCACGAGGGCGAGGTGCGGAAGTTGCTGCTAATTCCGCGTACCTTCCGGCGGGAGGTATGCGAATTAACTCATGCTCACCTCCTTGGCGCCCATCTCGGGGCCGAAAAGACCTTGGAGAGGATCAAGCTCCGTTTTTACTGGCCTGGGATTAACGAGGAGGTCCGGCGCTTCTGTCAATCCTGTCCGGAGTGTCAGACCCACCAGATTCCCAGGAGGGACCGTGATCCTCTCATCACTATACCCCTGATCGACATCCCCTTCGACAGAATAGGGGTTAACTTAGTAGGACCCTTGGAGCCCTCAAGTTGTGGCTATAAATACATATTGGTTATGGTGGATTACGCCACCCGATACCCAGAGGCGGTTCCCCTGCGCTCCGCTAACACAAAAAGCATCGCACAGGAATTAGTTAATTTGTTCTCCAGAGTGGGTATACCCAAAGAAGTCCTCACGGACCAGGGTACACCCTTTACCTCGGATACATTCAGGGAGGTGGCCAGATTACTCAGAATAAAGCACTTGAAAGCGTCTGTCTATCACCCTCAGACAGACGGGTTGGTAGAGAGGTTTAACCAGACGCTTAAGCAGATCCTCCGCAAATTAGTCAGCACGGACGGTAGGAACTGGGATCAGCTCCTCTCGCTGGTGCTTTTTGCCTACCGGGAATTTACCTCAGGCCTCTACGGGCTTCTCCCCTTTTGAGTTGTTGTATGGGCGATAACCCCGAGGCATTTTGGATATACTAAAAGAGGGCTGGGAAGCCGAGGCCCTTCCCTCATCTAACATATTGGAGTATGTGGCGCAACTGCGTGACAGGCTCACAAAAATCAGACCCCTCCTAAAGGACCACGTGACTCGTGCGCAGGCAGCGCAGGCCCGGTGTTACAACCGCAACTCCGTCCTTTGGGAGTTCCGCCCGGGGGACCGAGTTATGGTGCTCGTTACTACCTCCCACTCCAAGTTGCTCGCTCACTGGCAAGGGCCATACGAGGTTACGGAGCACAAAAGACCGGTTCGACTATTTGGTGAAACAACCCAATCGTCGACCAACTGAGAGGATCTACCATGTAAACTTGTTGAAACTCTGGAAAGATCGGGAGGAGCTTCCCGACGGCCCTAGGTCCCTCTCCCTTTTCTCGTGCACGACTGCCCTTAACCTTGGTGATGAGCTAAACCCCAAACAATGGCAGGGGTTAATGTATGTGATCCGAGCTATCCCCGAAGTAGTGAGCGAGTCGCCTGGCCGGACCTCGCTGATTGCTCATGACATAGTCACAGATGCAGGCGTAATCGTCCGGGAGAGGCCCTATAGACTCCCGGAGGCAAAACGCGCTGAAGTGGAATTAGAGGTGCAACGAATGTTAGATATGGGCATTATTGAGGAGAGCCATAGCCCTTGGTCCAGCCCTATCGTCCTCGTGTCCAAGCCAGACGGCTCCTGGAGATTCTGTAACGACTTTAGACGTCTGAACCAGTACCAAGTATTTAGGCTACCTTGTGGGACGAGGACAGGTGAGACCCCAGTGTTCAAAAATTAAACACATCTTGGAATGGCCCCGTCCGAATACCAAGAGGCAGGTGCAAGCTTTCTTGGGGTTAGCGGGGTACTACCGCCGGTTTGTGCCCCGTTTCTCCGAAAGGGCCGCACCCTTGACCAATTTAACAAAGAAGGGCGGCACTCCCTTATACGTGGTGTGGAATGACAAGGCGGAACACGCATTCAGTGACCTAAAGAAGGCCCTTACATCAACACCTGTATTAAGGACGCCCGATTTTGGGCTCCCTTTTATTCTCCAGACCGACGCTTCGGACACAGGCCTAGGCGCCGTGTTGAGCCAAAGCGTCGACAGTGTCGAACACCCCGTGATGTACCACAGCCAGAAACTGATGGACCGGCAGACCCGGTACGCAGCAGTGGAGAGGGAGGCCTTGGCCATAAAGTGGGCGGTGACCCATCTCCGTTATTACCTGCTGGGTCGTGAATTCACTCTGGTGACTGATCACGCTGCACTTCAGTAGATGTCCCTACATAAAGAGTCAAATCCGCGGGTCACCAGGTGGTTTCTGGATTTACAGCCGTATAAGTTCACCATTACTTATCGTCGGGGCACCCTTCAGGCCAATGGCGATGCCCTCTCTCGTATCCATGACCTCTCGGTTAGGTCCGCCCGACCTGACAGTCTTGGGCTAAGGGGGGGATCATGTCACGCACGCGCGAGTAGGAGACCGCGGACGGATTTTAACACACCTGGGAAAACATTCGCTGGCAGGACAGTGTGCCGTCTCCTCTTGAGATTATTACTATATATATATATATATATATATATATATATTTATTATCACGCATCTAGTCGGGGCTCTATAAAATCAGACACTCCTGGAAAGTGGCATTTCAGTTTGAACTCAGAATCTGACCTGAACAGGGCTCTTGCACAATTCCACATACTCATTGAACTAAGGAATAGTACATTTAGTGGGCTACTGCAGTCATCTTTGTCATTGTGCCACCGTGCATATCTTTCATTGGTTTTTGCTTATAAAACAGGGTCACTTGGTTGATGCCCCAACATTCGATAGTGACTGTCTCAATACAGTATACACACTATATACAGTGGATCTGAAAGTATTCAGACCCTTTCACTTTTGCACATTTTATTGTGTTGCAGATGTAATTTTAAATGGACAAATTTTACATTTTTAACCATCAATGTACACATCAACAATCTACAAAATCTATAATGACAAAATGAAAACTTATTTTGTGAAAGGTATGTAAATGTATTGAAACATTTATTTAAGTTTTCAGACTCATAATTCAGTACTGTGTAGAAAACCAGCTGACAGGAATTTCAGGTTTGCATTTTACCTTGCTTCACCATAGTTAGGTCATGAGCAATGTCTGGTCTTCACCAGAATAAGTTCTTGGAGTTCTGCCCAAAGAGTTCATTCTCAATATTTCTCCTTATGCTCTCATAATCCTTTAAATGCTGTTTGACAAACTCCAAACAAGCTGTTATACACCTTTTACTCAAAAGTGGCATCCGTATAGCCACTCCACCTTAAACACCTGATTGATTGAGTGCTGATGTGAGATGGTCTTCCTCACAACTAATTCTCCAGTCACAGCAGAGGACTTCTGAAGCTCTGTTAAAGTGATCATTGGACTCCTGGTCATTTCTGTAGTGGTGGTTCCCAGTGTCAGTTTCACAGTTATTGAGACCACTATGCTCCTGGGAACACCACTTAAAACTTTAGAAATGGTTTGATATCCTTGCCCTGATCTCTGCCTCACCACAATTTGATTGTGGAGGTATATAGAGAGTTTCTTGAAATTCATGGCTTTATATTGGTCCTGACTTGCAGTGTGAATTGTTAAATCGTATATACACAGGTACAGTATGTGCCTTCCTAGGCTATGTCCTATCAATTCAATTTTAGACCCATCTCTAACCTGCCTTTCCTAAGTAAAGTTCTGGAGAAGGCAGTCATTATGCAGCTAAATGACCACCTAAATAAACATGCTATTCTTGATAAATTTCAGTCAGGTTTTAGAACAAATCACAGCACAGAAACTGCACTCGTTAAAGTAGTAAATGATTTGCGGGTGAATGCAGACACAGGAAACTTATCTGTTCTCATCCTCTTAGATCTGACTGCTGCATTTGACACCATTGAACATAATATTCTTAGAAATCACCTTAGTCAATGGGTGGGCCTCTCTGGCAGTGTCTTAAATTGGTTTGAATCCTACCTGGCTGGGAGAAAATTCTTTGTGAGTTGTGGTAATCACATCTCGAAGACACATGATATCCGATATGGTGTTCCACATGGCTCTATCCTGGGTCCACTGCTCTTCTCAATCTATATGCTTCCATCAGGTCAGATTATCTCAGGGCACAACGTGAGCTACCACAGCTATGCTGATGACACACAGCTGTACTTATCAATAGCACCTGATGACCCCGATTCTCTTGATTCACTAACACAATGTCTGACTTGTATCTCAGAATGGATGAATAGTAACTTTCTCAAGTTAAATAAAGAGAAAACTGAAATCTTAGTGATTGGCAATAATGGATACAATGAGGCTATTAGAAATAAACTGGATACATTAGAATTAAAAGTCAAGACGGAGGTAAAAAGCTTAGGGGTGATTGTTGACTGTAATCTGAATTTTAAATCGCATATTAATCAGATCACTAGGACAGCATTTTTTCACTTAAGAAACATAGCTAAAGTTAGACCTCTTATATCACTGAAAGATGCTGAGAAATTATTTCACATGTTTATTTTCAGTCGACTAGATTACTGTAACGCACTCCTCTCAGGACTACCCAAAAAAGACATAAATCATATGCAATGAGTGCAGAATGCAGCTGCTAGAATCCTAACTAGGAAAAGAAAATCAGAGCAAATCTCTCCAGTTGTGATGTCACTACACTGGTTACCTGTGTCTTTCAGAATTGACTTTAAAATTCTGCTTATGGTTTATATTAAATAATCTCGCCCCATCTTATATATCGGAATGTCTGACACCTTATATTCCAAATCGTAACTTCAGATCCTCAAATGAGTATCTCCTTAGAATTCCAAGAACAAAACTTAAAAGAAGTGGTGAGGCGGCCTTCTGCTGTTATGCACCTAAAATCTGGAATAGCCTGCCAATAGGAATTTGCCAGGCTAATACAGTAGAGTACTTTAAAACACTGCTGAAAACATATTACTTTAACATGGCCTTCTCATAACTTCACTTTAACTTAATCCTGATACTCTGTATGTTCAATTCACCATAATAACTATTCATGGTGGCTCTAAAATTCGTACTGACCCCTACTCTCTCTTCTGTTTCTTTTTCCGGTTTCTTTGTGGTGGCGGCCTGCGCCACCACCACCTACTCAAAGCATCATGATGCTCCAAACAATGATGATGGATGGATCAAAAGCCAGAAGTCTACGTGACCATCATCATCAAGTCCTTCCGTGAGAACCCTAAATCCAAAGAGGACTGTTTCATTTATGTTAGGTAGAATACCCAGAGGGGACTGGGCAGTCTAATGGTCTGGAATCCCTACAGATTTTATTTTTTTCTCCAGCCGTCTGGAGTTTTTTTTGTTTTTTCTGTCCACCCTGGCTATTGGACCTTACTCTTATTCTATGTTAATTAATGTTGACTAATTTTATTTTTCTTACTGTGTCTTTTATTTTTCTGTTCTTCATTATGTAAAGCACTTTGAGCTACTTATTGTATGAAAATGTGCTATATAAATACATTTCTGTTTTAATTTTTAATAAATTTATAATCCTTTCTGAATACATATTTTCAAAAATGGCAAATTTATTCATGTAAAATTAATTCTACAACACAATAAATTTTGCACAAAGTGAAGGTGCAAAGTGAAGGTGTATGAATATTTGCACTCACCTGCCACATTATTAGGTACACCTTGCTAGTACTGGGTTGAACCCCTTTTTGCCTTCAGAACTGATGTAATTATTTGTGGCATAGGTACAACAAGGTGCTGAAAATATTCCCCAGGGCTTTGGGTCCATATTGACATAATACCATCACATAATTGCTGAAGATTTGTTAGCTGCAAATCAATGATGCCAAACTCCCATTCCACTAACATTCTAAAGGTGCTCTTTTGGATTGAGATCTGGTGACTACGGAGGCCATTTGAGTACAGTGAACTCACTTTCATGTTCAAGAAACCAGTTGGAGATGATCTGAACTCTGTGACATGGTGTGTTATCCTGCTGGAAGTAGCCATCAGAAAATGGGTACACTATGATCATAAAGGGATGGACATGGTCAGCAACAATACTCAGGTAGGCTGTGGCAATTAAACAATGCTTAATTGGTTCTAAATGGCTCAAAGTGTGCCAAGAAAATATCCCTCACACCATTACACCACCACTACCAGCCTTAACCATTGACACAAGGCAGGATGGATCCATGCTTTCATGTTGTTGATGTCAAATTCTGACCCTGCCATCACAATATCACAGCAGAAATCGAGACTCATGAGACCAGGCAACATTTTTCCAGTCTTCTGTTGTCCATTTCTGGTGAGCCAGTGGAACTGTAGCCTCAGTTGCCTGTTCTTAGCTGACAGGAGCAGCACCTGGTGTGGTCTCCTGCTGCTGTAGCCCATCTGCTTCATGGTTCAACATGTTGTGTAATGCTCTTCTGCATACTTTGGCTGTAAGGAGTGGTTATTTGAGTTACTGTTGCCATTCTGGCCATTCTTCTCTGACCTCTGGTATCAGCAAGGCATTTTTGCCCTGAGAACTGCCGCTCACTGGATATTTTACATTTTTGGACCATTCTCTGTAAACACTAGATATGGTTGTGTTTGAAAATCCCAGTAGATCAGCAGTTTCTGAAATACTCAGACCAGCCCATCTGGCACCAACAACCAAGCTACATTCAAAGTCACTTAAACTTCCTTTCTTCCCCATTCTGATGCTTGGTTTGTACTTCAACAGGTGATCTTGACAATATCTACATGCCTAAATGTATTGAGCTGCTGCCATGTGATTGGGTGATTAGATATTTGTGTTAACAAGCAGTTGAAAAGGTGTACCTAATAAGTGGCTGGTGAATGTACAGTATGTATGTGTATATAATGTATAGTATATATACTGTATATACACGCATAGGCATATTTCCAAAACACTATGGTGAATGCAAAATACAAATACAAAGTGCAATAAGATTGACTAGAAACGATGTCAGAAAACATCAGAATAATGATACATAACTGCAGAATACCACAGACATTCTCAAATACAAGCATCAGATTAATGAAATATTAGATATTAGATCCAATAAAAGGTAAGATGATGTGCAAACCTCCTTAAGATAAGACTTAGTGATATTTTAAATAATGTTGTATAAAATATTGGGAACAAGAGATGAACACATTTAGTATGTAGACTAAGCCTTATATAACTTTCTCTTGATTTACTCTCTGAACCGCCTGATCTATTACAAGAGCCGGTAAGAAAAGATCCATGCAAAGCAATTAACTAGGGACAATATACACAAGTGTAAAAATCAGTCTTGAAGTTACAGAGCTGTAAAAATTGTTGAAGTGTCACAAGAACTCTGTAATAGAACAAGACACACTATTACGAGCCTAGACACGCTTATCACAATAGCTCAATGATAGATGGATTGTACATAGGTACAATACTGGTCATTTGCGTGGTACATCCTTGCTGAAAAAGCTAAGTCGCAGTACTGCAACATGGCACTGTGTCCTGTAAAATAAAGCAGATAGTCTGAATCCAGATTACAATAACAATCCGGATTTCCAAACGCAGAAACAGTGATGACTGCTAGCGTAACACTTGGCTTGATTACAATGGCATATATTATGCTTGGTATAACCAGTTCCAGTATTATTTCAATCATCTTCTCTTGTGCTGTGGAAATGCAGGACCTAACACATGGTGACATACTGAGTATAAGGCTGCCCTCTTTCCACACATACAATTTATTTTAGGACTTTACCAGTAAATTACTAGGTTGAGGTCATACGTAAATGAAAGCCATAGACAATATCTTGGGAAATTTGGGTGACAGTCCTCCAATTAAAGATGAGAAATAATTTTTGGGAAAGTACACCTCGTTATTGTATATACAATAGAAATCACTGGGTAAAACTTACAAAACATGATGACAATCCTATGTAAGGAGCAGTGATTTAATGTAAATGAAACAATCTTAATAAACTCTAGAAGTGACATATAGCTGAAAATGTTTTAAAAATGTGTTGGTTTTGAAACTTTATCTACTTGAAAAATATCTGACAAACACATTACTGGAATGAAATAAGGAATCAATTTTCTAAACAAATGAGGAGGAAACTGTTTCAAACATTAGGAACAGTAAAAGATAAAAAAGTGCACAAACAAATTAAAAATGTCCAAGGTTGATGTGGCACACTTGTACTACCCAGCAAACAAACAGTGTGTGCAAAACATATTGGCCCTATGTGGGCAGTCAACAATGGCGCAGTTTCTTTTGCACATCGGAGTGATCCCAACACACTGATCTATTGTTGGCAAACAGACACGGGGCCCAAATTTGGCCATGAACCTGAAAAAGTCCAAACCTTACTGCCCCATCCATACATTTTGTATACCCATTTATCCAGAGAAGGGTTGCAGAACAGCTGGAGCCTATATCCCAGCAGGCAATGTGAACAGGCAGTAACAACCTCTGGACAAGAGGGACACTTACATACACACACATTCTAGGGCCAGTATAGCATGACCAGTCTACCTAAACTGTGAGTCTTTGAACTCTGGGACAAAACCCATGAAGACATGAGAAGAATATGCAAACACCATGTAGGTAGGACCTGGGACATAAACCCCACTATCCTTGTTGCAAGGCAGCATCTCTATGACTGTGCCACCACCTCTTACTGGTCCATCCCTTGAATCTTTTTTAGTGCTTAGTTGTGTTTTATCAATTGAACTATGCCTGGTTGTGAAGATTCACACTTTATTAATTTATAAGAAATTGATTAAAAACACAATGCTAATATACCTTTAAACTATTTATTCTCACACAACACAAAATGCCTTTACATTCATTGGTACTAGTCCATTTTTTGGCAGTTGTACAACCCTGAAAACATTACCAATCTTCTTATATAATACGCTACCATGGCTGTTCGTTTGTCTGTCCAGGATTTTAAATCACCTGTAGCTCGAAAACTGTTTCACCTATTGACCTGAAATTTGGTACACATATACTACATGACGCCTACTATCTGCTTTCTGGGTGATGATTTTTATTGCTCTTTTTATTTTTATTTTATTGTAGAATCAGTTTGCAGCAGGACGGCTGTGTGGCGCATGCATACATGCATCGTTCTCATTCCCTACCACCTTTGCGGTCACTTCCCCTACCTCTTCACATCTTTAATCATTCTTGAGGCAGACTGTGGCACTTAAGTGAAAAATTAAGAAAAATGTAATTGCAACACAAAAACTAACTTAGCCAGTTTTAATGCAAAACATGCAGACGAAAGAAGAGAAGAAGCGGGATGCTAGGGTGGAGAAAAGAAGAGCTGTTCAGGAAGCAGCAAGCACATCAACCTCTGAGCAAATGAATGATAAGCGTACAGAGAAAGAGAATGAAAACTATGAATGCTCAAGTCAAGCGTGTTCACTGCACGTTATCGTACAGTGTACCGTGACTGGTAATATATAAACACTGTGTGAGTTTAGCCAATGTAAAAATTATACTTTGTCAAATCATTCAAATTGTTATTCATAATTCTGCAATCAAAATCTAAAACCCACTGAAAACACTAAATCAGTATGGGGTAGTGATTACATTGGCCAAGCATTACCAAACCATCACTGGACCACTGAGGAACTTACCGAACTTGTACTGGAAGCAATTAAGTTATTTTGGGCCAATAGGAGAACCTTTTTAAGGGGTCCTCACATTAAGTCAGTGCAGTATTTAGTTGGGTTTTTCCATGCCCACACTGTCCATAGTCTGCCCACTTGAAGCCACAGTTTGCTGGGTCATAAAAACATAGGTCACCTTACCCTATTCTATTCTAGGTATTATGTATACTAAATATCAATTTGGAAAATTAATAGGACATCTATTGTATATCTCAGTGTGAGTGAATGAATCTCATTAAATCTCATTAAATTCCTAGAACAGTTAACCCAGTAAAACTATACGCTCTCTGTGTTAAAGCATCTACTGAAAAAAATTAATATCTGTGATGAAACAGAAGAAGTGGAACAAGATGAATGCTGAATTGAGCCTTTTAATGATTATGTTCTAATTAAAAAAAACAGCATAATTATATGTAGTGTTAAAATGACCAACAGAAATAGAATGAACCACAAGCAAAATAATTGCAACAATCAACTTAATGTGTAACAATCAAAGGATTTTGATTTTTTCTTTAACAAATCTCTACTTTGCCATTTAAAGAATAATGCTTTTTCTTCATATTTAAATATGTTAATTACCAGGAAAAACTTCCAACTTAACCAAAGCTGAAACCAGTAATATCAGTGATGTCATGACGAAAAAAATTAGAAGCATATGCCGGCAGTGGTCACCTGTTACTTGTGAAGGGAGATAATTAAACTGAATAATGGCCCTCTAATACTTCCCATGCCTAGTTAGTGGGTAATGTTTTTTGTGCTCCTAGTTATCATGTTATACAGATAGACGAGAATTATTCTCCTGCCTTGTGTACAGTGCTGCCTAGATAGGCTCTGACTGTATTGTGGAGGTTTAAGAATGTGTATGAAAGAGTATGTATTGTAGGACAATTAGGTTAACGTTTCTTTAAGTTGATGTAGTAATGCAAGGACATTTTAATGCAAAATAAATAAATTAATTAAACAGTGCGATTAAGTGTTAAAAACCATTGTAGAAATAAATGTTGTAGACATGAAGGGTTGAGAAGGGGCATCGACTGTTCTTACCGCAACTGTAACCCGCCCCCACGCACCTTTTTTGCATTAATGAGTGAGACTGCGATATTGGCTGTGCTCTTGTCATCATATCTTTGCCATAATTATACAGTTATTCCTTTTGATAGGGGGTGTGTTGATTGTCACTCCGTGTGTAATAGACAGCAATGGATTCATGTGCGCGCGCGCCATAGGAGCGGATGCAGCAGCGACTACAGTGCCTGCATTAAATGTACCCCATATTTTACCCGCAGGTCGCACAGCATCACGTTCTCAATTTTATTTATGCTTTTAAAAATCCCGACACCTCGTTCCTCATTTGAGAGAACACACTGTATACTGCTGACGGCTCGCAGGTTTACATGTAAATCAGGGTTAGAAGAAGTTCATGGCCATATACATAATAACCATACGAAAGACCCACATTTTAAGACATCAACAGTTGCATGCCAGTACAGTGCTTTAGCTTCAAGTACACACACTCCCAGTCACAGAGCACCAGCCTAGACTGGCTACGACTAAGCACATTTGATTGATATTCAGTTGTCTGCGGTATTCCGGATAGATTAATAACCCTTACGCATACGGTGCATGGCTTTTCATCTGCTGCAATCAATTCAAACATAAGCATGCCGACAAGGACATTTCCAGCCCCTTGTGCCGCGCACGAGTACCCGGCACCTAAGAAGCAGCACGTCGCGCGCCTGTCTTTCCGAGGCTCGGGCACATCTGGACAGCACCGCAAGCAGCTGGACGTGCCCCGCTCCGGCCGCACTCAGCTTTACCTGTTAAGCCTGTCACAATTGAGGACTTTCACCTGCCCTCTTTATGTGAGCCTACCATGTTGACCCACAGCAATGAATCACAGATTAAAACGAAACAGCAAATAGATAATAACAAGAATTGTATTATACTATTTCTAATTCGTTGATTGCATATTAAAAAACCAATAAATCTTGCAACTATTGGCTTTCTGTCAAAGCTTATGAATTACGGAGCTGATGCAAAACAGATTTGCAGTTAAACAATGCGTCAATGCATGCAACCAATGGTTAACCAATGATCTAGTAATTAGATAAAGCCCATGGTATACTGCAATCCTTAATTTAAAAAAACAGAAAGAAAGAAAAAGAAAGGAAACGAGTAAATATATTGCATTCAGGCTTCACACCATTTTCTGCTACATCGATACTACAGCTAGTACATTCTATAAATCGCTTTACCGAAAGGAAGCAGCCTCTTATCACGGGGGCTGAAAGTATTATTATTAATTGCAATTAATTCGGTTATATCACTCTGTAAAATAACACTAAAACCTGCTTCCCAATGAAAAAAGAAGAAAATTCTCACCTCGCAGAAACCTCTCCATTTTTCTCTAAGGAACTGCTCCGGCGATGACGTCACTGCCTCCACTCTGCAGCAGACTACTGGCTGGCAGCTGCGCGCGACTTAGGCGGACGCGAGCAGGAGGACAGCACTCCCTCTCTTTCTTTCTTTCTTTCTTTCTTTCTTCTTAACAATGTTTGATTTGCTTTTCTTTGAAGAGTGCCCAGCAGTTCAGTGTCTTTTGAGGTTATCGGTAATTGCCTCCTCTTACTAAACTACCGCCCACAGGTGACATGATTTTACTTAAAATATTTCTTCTTTATCACACACACACCCTATAACAAAGCTTTATATCTGAAAAGTTGTTACATATTCCTTAGTTATGACCACATAACATAAATCAAATATTTTTACATTTTTAACAGTAATAAAATGTTTTGTTAAAAGCTGTAGTAATTGTGTTCACAATTAGTTGTAATACCAGATAAAATTTGAGTAAATAGAGTATTGCTTAATGATTGTAGTATCCTGGCGTTTATCCTAGTCAGATCACTTGAAACTCCAGGCATACTGGGCACTAAGCTTCTGACTCCTGGGGGCCTCCATAAGTTTTCAGAGATTCTCAATTCATTCCATGATCAGTATTTTTAACATATCCATAATTTAATTAAAATGGGCTCGGACAGAGCTTTTGGCTATGGCATAAATATGGCACTTCACTGCTTTGGGTGATTCCTCACAGAACCATTGCTTGACAAAGAAACATTTAATTCTGTGAAAGGTTCTCTGAATGTGAAATTGTTTGGTTTTTTTTTTTTGTTTTGGACTTTGAAAAGTTTCTAATATGTGAACAAAACAGAAATCTTTAGTATATAGTAGGATACATACCAGGATGCTAACAGATCAAGAAAGCCTAAACTGTGACAGTGTTATTGTATACAGAAAGAGTCAATGTAAAATCACAAGTCCATTGTTATTTCAGAAGTCTGTTATTGTCTATTTATTTTAGCTGTTATGGATTTAAGTAAATAAAGGTTCTTTCTGCACCCTTCATGTGGATGGTTCTTTTGGTAACCAAAAATGGTTCCCCTAAGGCAGGGGTGTCGAACTCCAGGCCTGGAGGGCTGCAATGGCTGCAGGTTTTCATTCTAACCATCTTCTTAATTAGTGACCAGTTTTTGATGCCAATTAACTTCTTTAGCCTCAGCTTTAATTAGCTTGACTCATGCCCCTTAGTTGTTTTTTCCTTAATTAGCAGCCGGACAGTAATGAGACATAAAACAAACAGGACATGACCAGCTCACCTGTACCCATCAAACAAAATCTGAAAATAAAGATGAAGGTCTCAGTAAGGCTGATCCCTCAGGTTAGGAAAATATTTTAGGCGTTCTTAGAAAAAAACAGAATATCAACAGTTTTGGAAATGTTTGCTGTGGCAAAAAGAGAGCAGCAACAAGCCATGGAATTGAATAACGGGTTTAATTAACAGCAAGAATCAAGTTCTCATTAAGGAACTGGAAGCCCCAATTTAGCTGGTCATCTGTTGGCTTGTTTCATGTCTCATTTCTGTTTGGCTGTCATTTAATGAAGAAAAGAATCAATTTCAGAAGACTTAATCCTTAAAAACAGGGCTATTAAAATAGAGGGAAAAGAAGTTAATTAGCAGTGAAAACTGGACACTGATTAGGAAAAGGGTTAGAAAGAAAACCTGCACCCACTGCGACCCTCCAGGCCTGGAGTTTGACACCCGTGCCCTAAGGCATCGCTATGAAAAACAAAATTTGCTTTTATTTTTAAAAGTGTATATGGAATTTTTGTTTTATTGTTAAGCCATCATACAAAAATAATAACTCTGGCAACTGTTTGACTTGAATGTCAGGAGTCTTGGGACACTCATGCCCAAGGGCCCTTAGGGGGCAACATCCAGCTACAGTGGTGTGAAAAACTATTTGCCTCCTTCCTGATTTCTTATTCTTTTGCATGTTTGTCACACAAAATGTTTCTGATCATCAAACACATTTAACCATTAGTCAAATATAACACAAGTAAACACAAAATGCAGTTTTTAAATGATGGTTTTATTATTTAGGGAGAAAAAAAATCCAAACCTACATGGCCCTGTGTGAAAAAGTAATTGCCCCTTGTTAAAAAATAACCTAACTGTGGTGTATCACACCTGAGTTCAATTTCCGTAGCCACCCCCAGGCCTGATTACTGCCACACCTGTTTCAATCAAGAAATCACTTATTTAGGAGCTGCCTGACACAGAGAAGTAGACCAAAATTACCTCAAAAGCTAGACATCATGCCAAGATCCAAAGAAATTCAGGAACAAATGAGAACAGAAGTAATTGAGATCTATCAGTCTGGTAAAGGTTATAAAGCCATTTCTAAAGCTTTGGGACTCCAGCGAACCACAGTGAGAGCCATTATCCACAAATGGCAAAAACATGGAACAGTGGTGAACTTTCCCAGGAGTGGCGGCCAACCAAAATTACCCCAAAAGCGCAGAGACTACTCATCTGAGAGGTCACAAAGACCCCAGGACAATGTCTAAAGAACTGCAGGCCTCACTTGCCTCAATTAAGGTCAGTGTTCACGACTCCACCATAAGAAAGAGACTGGGCAAAAACGGCTTGCATGGCAGATTTCCAAGACGCAAACCACTGTTAAGCAAAAAAAAATTAGGGCTCATCTCAATTTTGCTAAGAAACATCTCAATGATTGCCAAGACTTTTGGGAAAATACCTTGTGGACTGATGAGACAAAAGTTGAACTTTTGGAAGGCAAATGTCCTGTTACATCTGGCGTAAAAGGAACACAGCATTTCAGAAAAAGAACATCATACCAACAGTAAAATATGGTGGTGGTAGTGTGATGGTCTGGGGTTGTTTTGCTTCTTCAGGACCTGGAAGGCTTGCTGTGACAGATGGAACCATGAATTCTACTGCCTACCAAAAAATCCTGAAGGAGAATGTCCGGCCATCTGTTCTCTCAACTCAAGCTAAAGCGATCTTGGGTGCTGCAACAGGACAATGACCCAAAACACACCAGCAAATCCACCTCTGAATGGCTGAAGAAAAACAAAATGAAGACTTTGGAGTGGCCTAGTCACAGTCCTGACCTGAATCCAATTGAGATGCTATGGCATGACCTTAAAAAGGCGGTTCATGCTAGAAAACCCTCAAATAAAGCTGAATTACAACAATTCTGCAAAGATGAGTGGGCCAAAATTCCTCCAGAGCGCTGTAAAAGACTCATTGCAAGTTATCGCAAACGCTTGATTGCAGTTGTTGCTGCTAAGGGTGGCCCAACCAATTATTAGGTTTAGGGGCAATTACTTTTTCACACAGGGCCATGTAGGTTTGGATTTTTTTTCTCCCTAAATAATAAAAACCATCATTTAAAAACAGCATTTTGTGTTTACTTGTGTTATATTTGACTAATGGTTAAATGTGTTTGATGATCAGAAACATTTTGTGTGACAAACATGCAAAAGAATAAGAAATCAGGAAGGGGGCAAATAGTTTTTCACACCACTGTATGTCATTAAACATTACACATTTACAGTACATTCTTAAACATTTTCCTTTTTAAAATTAGCACCTTAATATGGGTTTAGTTGTTATTTTAGATTTGAAACCTTCGCTGATTTTTCCACTTTGAATTGTTTGAGTGGCATATGTTTTCTGCCCTGCTTTTTATCCCAAGAATGTTCCAGTGTACACCTGGCACAATATTAAGAGTCCTAGGCATATACTACTGTTAGTTTCTGGCTGCCCCATGGTTGGCTAGCACCCTGCCCGAGGTTTGTTTGTGCCTTGCACCCTGTGTTGGCTAGGATTGGCTCCAGCAGACCCCCGTGACCCTGTAGTTAGGATATAGTGGGTTGGATAATGGATGGATGGATGGATAGTCTCTGGCCCGTACAACCCTTATTTGGAACAAGCTAGTTTGAAAATGGTGGACTGGACAGAGCTCAATCTACACTGAGACTTCTGAAGGAGACTTAATTATATAATCACATGTATGTGACACAGCCTCAGCCCAGGGATGCTGTGTCACAGGCTGTAGAGCTTCAGTTCCTACTTTGTTAAGGGCTGTGTGGAGTTTACATATTCTTTCTGTGTTGGCGGTCTATGGGTTTGCTCCAGAACGGTTGGTTTAAGGCTCATAGGTTGACATCACTACTTTGTGAGCATAGCAATTTTTAAAAAAAGAAAAAAGATTTTCTAATGTGTTTTTTTTAATCCTCGCATAATGTATTGTATTCCATCAGAAGCTGTCAACTGCCAGCTGAGCCCCTTCTTTTGCCCCATATTTTGTAACTTGTTTAAAATAACATTGCATTAAAAGGAGAATTCTTTTTCAAAAATACTAGTTTTGAGTCAAAGAATATATATGCATTTGAATGATAACCATTCATGACCAAGTATAAGATTTTGGCATCATAAAGCATAAAAGATTCAACTATTACAGGGCAAACAAAATGGCTACTGGCCACATACAAATTACAGGTTGTTATAAAACTAATTTTATCCTTTCTTACATCTGCTATCAAACCTGGTTAATCAGTCTCAGGGTAACTGGGACCAAAACCAATCCTGGTAGCACTGACGATATCCTGGACACAAATAACATTAGATCTCAACAAAAGTAATGCCAAGCATTGTATCACCAGCACCATCGATCAAAAATCAAATCTTTTATTTTACTTCCAAGAGTCTTCTCTTACAGCTTAAAGTCATTCCCATATATTGTCTGGCATTGAATGAAATGTTTTACTTAGTAGAAGCTTAATACTTTTATGTGTGAATATATAACGGTAAGCTAAACCTATATGTAAACACATAAATGTTCTAGAAATGGGGATGAGTGTAATGTAAATGGATGCACACATTATTTAGAAAAGACAGGAAAAATGAAAAAGGAAGGGAAAAAGGTAGGGAGAGTACCCATTTGTGCAAGACACGATTTCAATAAGAGTTTGCTTTAAATAAGAGCTGAGCCACATCTTAGTGAGGACATATGGATTTGACTGGAAAGCTGTAGGTTCAGAGGCCTGACTTAGGAAAGTGTGTTATAGTACCCTTACAGCAGAAAAGGATCTTAGTTTGCAACTTATTAATAACATCATAAAAGCAAGTTTATTAGGGGATGTTCTAGTAATAGGAGAATATATACACCCAAATTTTAACTGGAAAAGTTCTACCAATGACGTTGCACAGGAACAGGAATTCATCTGTGCAGACAGTTATTTATTTTATTTTTTTTTACTTAGTGAAAGTACCAATGAGAGAAGACATGTGTACTGATTTATTATTCTGTAATAATTTAGGATGGAATTCAGAGGTATAGGTATTTAAACAACTGGCATCTAAGGATCTTAATTAAGTTTCATAGCATTTTGGAACAGAGCATATTCAACTAATAAATTTACTTTTAGTGTGGCAAATTATAAAAGAAACACGCCAGAGCAATTTTGGTGATGGTCAAGGAGTAGAGCAGTAAGCTTAAAAGTATACAAGCTCATTACATAAAAGAGCTGTAAGTCCAGCATTAACTGTAACAGCAACAACAACAACATTTATTTATATAGCACATTTTCATACAAAAAGTAGCTCAAAGTGCTTTACATAATGAAGAATAGTAGAAAAATAAAAGACACAGTAAGAAAATAAAATAAGTCAACATTAATTAACATAGAATAAGAGTAAGATCCAATGCCAGGGTGGACAAAAAAAACAAAAAAAAAACTCCAGACAGCTGGAGAAAAAAATAAAATCTGTAGGGATTCCAGACCATTAGACTGCCCAGTCCCCTCTGGGCATTCTACCTAACATAAATGAAACAGTCCTCTTTGGATTTAGGGTTCTCATGGAAGGACTTGATGATGATGGTCACGTAGACTTTTGGCTTTTAATTCATCTATCAATGTTGGAGCATCATGATGCTTTGAGTAGGTGGTGGCCCACCACCACAAAGAAACCGGAAAAGAAACAGAAGAGAGAGTAGGGGTCAGTCTGGATTTTAGAGCCACCATGAATAGTTATTATGATGAATTGAACATACAGAGTATCAGGATTAAGTTAAAGTGAAGTTATAAAAAGGCCATGTTAAAGTAATGTGTTTTCAGCAGTGTTTTAAAGTGCTCCAGGGTATTATCCTGGCAAATTCCTATTGGCAGGCTATTCCAGATTTTAGGTGCATAGCAGCAGAAGGCCGCCTCACCACTTCTTTTAAGTTTTGTTCTTGGAATTCTAAGGAGACACTCATTTGAGGATCTGAGGTTACGATTTGGAATATAAGGTGTCAGACATTCCGATATATAAGATGGGGCGAGATTATTTAATATAAACCATAAGCAGAATTTTAAAGTCAATCCTGAATGACACAGGTAACCAGTGTAGTGACATCAAAACTGGAGAAATGTGCTTGGATTTTCTTTTCCTAGTTAGGATTCTAGCAGCTGCATTCTGCACTCGTTGCAAGTAATTTATGTCTTTTTTGGGTAGTCCTGAGAGGAGTGCGTTACAGTAATCTAGTCGACTGAAAACAAACGCGTGATCTAATTTCTCAGCATCTTTCAGTGATATAAGAGGTCTAACTTTACTTATGTTTCTTAAGTGAAAAAATGCTGTCCTAGTGATCTGATTAATATGCGATTTAAAATTCAGATTACAGTCAACAATTACCCCTAAATCTTTTACCTCCGTCTTGACTTTTAATCCTAATGTATCCAGTTTATTCCTAATAGCCTCATTGTATCCATTATTGCCAATCACTAAGATTTCAGTTTTCTCTTTATTTAACTTGAGATAATTACTATTCATCCATTCTGAGATACAAGTCAGACATTGTGTTAGTGAATCAAGAGAATCGGGGTCATCAGGTGCTATTGATAAGTACAGCTGTGTGTCATCAGCATAGCTGTGGTAGCTCACGTTGTGCCCTGAGATAATCTGACCGAACGGAAGCATGTAGATTGAGAATAACACCATATAGAATATCATATGTCTTTGAGTTGTAATTACCACAACTGACAAAGAATTTTCTCCCTGTCAGGTAGGTTTTGATAGAGAGGCCCACCCATTGACTAAGGCGATTTCTAAGAATATTATGATCAATGGTGTCAAATGCAGCACTCAGATCTAAGAGGATGAGAACAGATAAATGGCCTCTGTCTGCATTCACCCGTAAATTATTTACTATTTTAACGAGTGTAGTTTCTGTGCTGTGATTTGTTCTAAAACCCGACCCGACTGAAATTTATCAAGAATAGCATGTTTATTTAGGTGATCATTTAGCTGCATAATGACTGCTTCTCCGGAACTTTACTTAAGAAAGGCAGGTTAGAAATGGGTCTAAAATTTTCAAGAGCTGAGGGGTCGAGATTATGTTTCTTAAGTAGGGGTTTAACTAGAGCAGTCTTAAGACAGTCTGGGAAGACCCCCGTATCTAATGACGAATTTACTGTGTCAAGAACATTAGCAATTAGCACGCCCGATACTTCTTTGAAATAATTTGTTGGTATTGGGTCAAGGATGCAGGTGGAGGGTTTTAATTGAGATATTATTTTTTGTAAATGTAAATCTATCCTAGTGAAAGAGTTTAATTTGTTTATAACAGAATGCTGGGGTTTAGGAGGATCCTTAGTGTTGGGGAGATATACTATGTTATTTCTTATATCATTAATTTTTTGGTTGAAAAATACAGCAATAACCTCACAGGTTTTACTGGAAGTGCTTAGGAGGCATTCCTTTGAGTTACCTGGGTTTACCTGTAAGTCTTATGAGGACATAAAGAAAATAATTAAAAAGGACATTAGCAATGCTAAATGGCAGTTAGAGTGGGATACTGTGGAAAATGCAAATTTTGACCTGGAAAGGTCCTTTCAATATTTTACTAAGAAAGATGAAGTGTATTAGGAACAATAAGCATGAACTCAAACGTAAAGAAACTGAATTAGTATATACTCTAAATTCATATATTAATGAATATTCTATGTATGAAAAATTTAACAATACCTCAGTAGCTACAAAGCTTATCAAGGAGGTGCTCAGTGATTTGTAGATAGCAGAGAGAAAAAAAAGAGCTGCTAGGATTAAAAAGACTAATATAACATAAATTACCAGGACCAGATAACACTTATCACAGAGTGCTCAGTGAAGCTAGTGACTACATACAGTATATAAGCCCTTAATGTACAGTATATTTTGTACAAATTACTAAACACTTAGGAAATGTATAAAGATTAGAAGCTGGCAAAACCTGTTACCTTATAAAAAGATGGTGATACGGTTGACCCAACTTGTAATTTTGATAATAATACTAAAGTAGATAAAAAAACAAATACTCTGGTCAGTCAAATCATTAAGAAATGAACCTGGACCTGGACACTTGCGCAGATACAGTACATGGCTGCTGAAAGTTAATTTATATAAATTTAAATTAATTAAACATTAAAAATACAAAATGTTTGATTTGAATATGGCTCCTGAAACTTAAAAGAACAACTTATGAGACAGAACTTCAGTGGACTCTTGACTTTCTACATCCAGAAAGTAAATAGAAGCACTGACTTGTACTGCCAAGAGATGGAAAAGTGGCATGTCACAATGGAAGAGAATGGCGGGTTACAAGTTAAGCAAGGTCAAATCCAATAAAGCAAACTTTTTTTTCATCATAACAAAAGATTAATCAAAAATCAAAGCCAGAAACACAGTTTGTTTGCCTGGAATCAACACCTATAAACATATTGTACAGGACATTTAAGAAGAATCCACAAACATAAACAACAACTTCTGAGATGCCAACTTACATATTGTTGTGGCAATGATGTCACTTGGAATATCGCCTAGAAAAATATGTTTGCTTCCCATAATAGGCAGCTCCTACAACAAAACAAAAGGATGCCCTGGCAAATTCAAAATAAATGATAAAAAAAGTTCACATTTTAGCAATATTCTGTTACAATAATAGCAAAATATTTGGAATTCTCAGGAAACCAAAACATAGAAAACAGTCCAGTAAATCAACAAGTTTTTTAAAAGTCTGGAGAAATTACCAAAAAAAGAAACCAAAAGTCATAACGTTAAGAAGGCCAATAGGAGATTATATAGCCTGATATGAAGTGTGTAATTCAAGAGATTTTATTCTTAAACTATACACTGGTCTAGTGAGAGCTCACCTGGAATACTGTCTTCAGTACAAGATTGTGAAAGATTATGAAATGTAGTCACCCTGACTCTGTCTACATATTACAAAAAAGATATAACAGCATTAGAAAGAGTCCCGAGAAGAGCAAACAGATGGCTCATTCCACAACTACAGTGTATGAGTTATGATGAAAGATTAAAGACTGAAGATTTTAATTTTAAGGAAACAATGATTGCATGTGACACGATTAAAGTGTTATTTTCAAAAGAATTAGCATAGTGGATTACAGTTATTACTTTAAAATGAGTTCCTCAACAACACTTGTTCACAGATGGAAGATGGTTAAAGGCACATTTCACAAAATATTAGAAGGTCTTTATTCACTCAGACAATCATAGATATGATGAATAAAGTACTAAGTAGGGTGGTGCATAGAAGTTCTATGGGGGCCTTTAGCTCTCACTCTGGTGATATTGAGCCAAAGCTGGTCCGAATGGCCTGCTCTCATCAAAATAGTTTTTCTCTCCTGATGTTCTTAAAATGGAACGTGTATTTCTACATGACCCTTTAAAAGCCTAATCCTAATGACATATTGACTATTTTACTGCTTACTAATCAAGTCTTCATCAGCTGTAAGTAGCAATGAAATTCAACAGTGTGGAACGTCACATAAAAACAAGAGGAACTTACTCAAAAACACACTTGAAAGTTTAGGCCTAAAACTATCAGAAGAAAGCAAATCAGTGTTTACATGAATAATATTAGAATCTGAATTATATTTTCATACTGGTTTAGCGAACAGAGAACTCTGAAAATTTTCAACTAGAAAGATAATGACTGAAGAGCTGGAGCCTGTTATCATGGAAACAGGCTCAGCTGCTAATTCGAGGACTTTTGTTCTCCCATTACTTCCTTTTGTTTATGCTTAATAGACCAATACTTCAGTCTTTGGAAGTTTTTGTTCAGAATGGCAGACTGAAGAGCCCCCCTGTTATTACTGTACTTAATATCATTTTTCAAGCTGAAAGGCAGAGGATCAACTGATCACACTCACAGCCATGTTGTGAACTTACCTCTGTCCCAGACTGAGGTCTGGGCACAGTGCAGGCTACTAGAGTAACGTGGAAGATTACGTGTGAATCCAGCGAGAATTCCTCACCTCCACTTGCCTTTTCAACACTCCAGTACCAGCAACGCCAACAATAAGGCTAGAGAAAGCAACACAAAATGCAGTGCCAGAAAGTATTTGGTATTGGTTGTACCAGGTAGGAACTCATTTAAAAGAGGACATAAAATGATAAAATGAACTTACAATAAATATTGAAAAAGCAAATTAAAAGTAAAAAACTACTGATGTGACCCTACACATTTTGATAGATGCATCTTGCATTTGGCTTTGCATTGCATTGTGCACAATGAAGTTCTGTATGTTGTAGTCTGTTGCTAATGCACTCTGAGGCATGTTGGTTATGGTTTGAAAATAAGTTTGACTTTATGTATAATGTAACCATGCATTGACTCTACCATGAAAATCATTGGCCCCCAGCTAAATGTGTCTTGGCACAAGCCTTGCTCTTGATCAAATTATTTACGTATTGTAATTTTCACAGCCACTGGTAGATGAAGCGCAGATTTTATTAATTGACTTAATAACATTAATACAATTCAAATTTCGATACTTTTCTGCAAGCCTTCAGATAATAATGTTTTCAAATAACATAGCATCTTGAAGTCTTATTAAGTATAAGAAGGCAAACTCATTATTAAGATACTTAGCATTTTAATATAACATTTTAGTATATACATTAGATGTGTGCTCATGTCAAGTATCCCAGAATGTTCCTTGAGACAAGAGAGTGCATTTTTTAGTTCAATAGCTGCACTTTAAAGCCTGTCTCGTACAAACTGAATACCAATGACTATATAAAGATTATGAAATGTAGTCACCCTAACTCTGTCTAGTACCAGCTGCTGCCAGTTGGACATGAAAAGAGCTACCTGATCTGCATAGTTATGATTTCATTAGAAATGAAGTGATTGGGAGTGTTTAATTTATATAGTGAATGTATAAAAAGATACAGGTCTGCTCTGGTTATATAGTATTAATCATTAGTAAACTGACATCATATTCATGATTTTGGAGCCAGGTTGAAATGATGCTTGATTTGGGATTGGTCACATTACCCTACTGGAAGCATCCAATTGACAAAAACATATTTTGAAAAAGTATTCACTGTGGCCGTAAGGATATGTAAATGGTCAGCAACAAAGCTTTGGCGGGCTATGATATTCAGATTACACTCAGCTGGCATTGAAATATCTAATATGCACCATGAAAACATTCCCCACACCATAGCACTACCAGTGTCAGGCAGTAAATATTATGTTCAGTATTAAATATTTAATTAAAGTATAATTCTATTTAGCGTATCTAGATGCCAAGTGTTGTAAACATGATAAAAATAGGTGTGAGACCTACAAAAAAATCCCACAAAGCAGATCAGAACATTCACATACCTGCTCAGATAAGGCCTAACCTCAGGCCACCAGCTCCAACTACTAAAGCAGGTGTCTGGCTTAGCAGAGCCTGAAAGTAGGATGCTGACTACAAAAGTTCAAAATACTTGAAATAGTCCCAAAATATACAAAATGCTCTTAACAAGTGAGAGAGAGAGAGAGGATTACCCCCAACCTCTGGCCTGAACAGACAAGTCCAAAACAATAACTTTTACAAATTAAGAAATTTATCACAAGAAAACAAAAGAAAGTATAAAAAAGAGAAAAACAAGGCGAAAAAAAGAAAAAAAAGGTTTTCCTAAACAGGCAACCCTATGCTAACAGGTCTAATATGTAATTCAATACTCAGAATTCAATGTTAAAGAAACAAATCCACAAAGCAATAATGAACTCCTTCAACACTCAGTGACACCTGGAGGAAAGTGGTCTCATAATATCAACTATAAAGGTGGAAGGCAGTCCATCAGGTATGATATCATGGTGGTCTTGCCTCTTAGGTCTCCCCAAAGAACACAAGGAACATATAAAATCTTAATGACACAGAAATTTTAGTGATTGGCAATAATGGATATACTGAGGTTATTAGAAATAAACTTGATGCATTAGGATTAAAAGTCAAGACAGAGGTAAAGAATTTAGAGGTAACTATTAACTCTGACCTGAGTTTTAAATCACATATTAATCAGATTACTATGACAGCATTTTTTCACTTAAGAAATATAGCAAAAGTTAGACCTCTTATAACATTGCAAGATGCTGTTCCTTTGTTTTCAGTCAACTAGGTTACTGTAACGCACTCCTCAAAGAACTAACCTAAAAAAGACATCAATTGATTGCAGCGAGTGCAGAATGCAGCTGCTAGAATCTTAACTAAGAAAAGAAAATCCAAGCACATCACCCCAGTTTTGATGTCACTATACTGGTTACCTGTGCCATTTAGAATTGACTTTAAAATCCTGCTTATGGTTTATTAAGCCATTGATAAATTTGATATTTCAGCCTTGCCATGACAGCATCTTTGTTTTGGAAGCTGTCATTTGTGAACATCTGCATTGGGAGTTACTATGACAATATTACCCCAAATGATCGGAGAAGTGTGAAGGTTGTGACATGACCAGAGAGACTGTATAAAGGTTGCTACAAACATTTCCAGATTATCCAAGATTGCAGATAAATCCTTGTGTTAGTGCACAATTATTTTGGATAACTTATTTCCTGGTTTAAGCACTTCAGTTTTGTTATTAGGTACTTTTGTTTTGGTTTGCGATTTATATTCAATACAACATAGGCCTGACTTTTGGTATTGAATTTGACCCGTGTCTGACTAAGTCCTTTCTGTTGCTCAGTCAAAATCCTTACTCTGAGTCAGTATAGTGATATGAGGGAAGAAGGTTCCACAGATTTTTGCTGAGGACACATTCTTACCTTCCTATTTGTGTATAGCAGCAGAAATCAAGATTGGTTAGATCAAGCGACATTTTTCCAGTAAGTCATTAAATTGTGGTAACGATATACATCCTCTTCTTATTTATAGATGATAGGAGTGGTACTCAGTGCTGTCTTCGCCTGCTGTGGAACATCCGCCTCAAGGTCTGACACATTGAGTATTCAGGTATGCGCTTTTATACACTGGTGTTCTGAAAAGCTATTATTTGAAAATGAACTGCTTTTCAGTAAGTTTGATATGTCAGTTCTGTGATATAGCAGGTCAGTGGCTTGAAAAGAATGGCCAGTTTTTAAATAAATAATCACCACACTTGTAGCTTAAAGAGGGAGCGTGATAGTGTGGCTGGAGCGGTTCCTGGGCTCGATACGGACATTGGCATTTCCGCACTGAAGTGCACAGGTGTGGGATCGCCTATGTGTGTAATTGATGCCGGAAGTTGCTAATCACCACACCTGTGCCATGTCCCCATTATAGATTGGAGAAGCACGAGTGCAGTGGGAAAGAAACGAGAAGAAAAAAAGAACGAAGGTTAAGAATGAGAAGAAGAAGGCTGGAAGTTGTAAGAGCCGGTTTATGAACGAGCAAGAGCAGACTCATTAATGGATGCAGGCAACTGGTAGGAGAGCCCCTGAGAAGGAGTGATAGGCTGAAACTCTGGGGAAAGAAAGAAGCGGTCGCTCCAGCTGTGTAGTTTGGTAGAGCTAGAGTGACTGGCAGAGTGGACGATTTGCTGTAGAAGGCAGCCGCAGTCAGGGTGGCTTAGGAGAGTTGAGCCCAAGCGTGAGTGTCCTGGCCACTGGTGAAACCAAGTCTCGGTCCGACTGGAGATTTACGTAGCCAGGGAACGGAAGTCTACCGGACCGGAGTAGAAGGCAGCTGCCCCAGCAGATAGGGCAACTCCCCTGTTGCAGGGCCCGTATGGGAGAAGCAGGGGAGCCGCCAGGTAGAAGGAAGAAGGCACTGAACTTTTTAAAGGGGAACTGCTTCCAGCAATTGTTTTTTCAACCTTGTTTTAATTGGATTTATTTATTTGGGATTATCCACATTTTCACCTGATCTTACGGATTATGTATTTATTGACTGTTTTTGGAACACTGCACTATTGATTTTATTTGAGTATTTTTATTAAAAGCACTTTTGCACTTTGCATCTTCCCCTTGCTTTATTTGGTACCCTCATTGTCCAGCTCATCCAGTTACATTATCGACGTTGTCGGGTTCAAGAGACTCCCAAAAGAGTGGTGGGAGCATGGAGCAGAACCCGCATTGCCACAAGGTCATTCTCTATTTTTTATTATTTTTTATTTAATTTTTTAAAAGCAAGTAACATTCCATACAAATAAGTCAAACTTAACAAAACTGTTCATTCTCTTATCTCACTAGTAAGGTGTTTTGCCTATGGATCTGCAAACAGCATTTTTTTTTCTTTTTCTCGCAGTTCTGTATGAACTGTAGGGACTATAATGCCTCAAAAATCCTAGAAGGTGTTTCTAAACTGCTGGCATGATGAACAATCATGCCATGGTCAGTCTCTTAAATCGTCCTATCTACACCTGTTGAGTACGTCTGTATGTCTGTATTCTATATCTACATGTCATGTTATAACAGGACATACTGCTTATCCCATGAAACAGATGTTAATTGAGAGGCAGGGATAAAGTCAAACAGAATAATATTGTATGAACATTCATCAAAGTTTTTACAATTAAACCAAATTCAAACTTAAAACAAAACCAATTTTCAAATATTTTTTTTCCTAAATTGTTGTTTGCTAGAGAGCTATTCTCTTATGAGGTCTTTCCTTTAGTTACTTGAAATATGGTCTCTTCTCAATCCAAACAATCATAATCAAATGCAACAAGGCACATGAAAATAGTGTGGAAAATAAGTCATTAAAATAATTATAAGCATATGATCTAAAGAGGTTAATAACAGTTCCTGACAATGGGGAATAACAGTCACATGATTGTCCTTTGCAAGGAGCAGTTTTGGTTTTTTTATGTTAACAAACACCTTCATCTGGTTTATTTATAGCCTTCATCAAGTGGCACACTAACTTCAAATTTTCTTTATTGTTGTTTTATTTCTTTAACCTATTATTTCACTCTGTAGATGAACACTGATGCCCTCCCCTCACTTACTCTATTATATAAATATAAATAGCAATAACAGAGAATTTGAGCTGTCAAAAGGTTGGGGTTCCAGGATAGTTACCCCATTTAATAAGACGCTAAACTCTACAATGTAGCGTGCACATGTGAACACAATCTAAGGAACATCCGGCCTATCACAAAGTGAGCCCTTCTTAGTCAACAAAAACAGGTTCTTCTAGGGAGGTTTCTCCTCTTCCAAATCTGTTTTCCCTAGTGAACATTGACTTCCAGAGGTCGCTTTTCTTAAACTAGAAGGAATGGGACTTTCGTGAGTCTGGCACAAGTTTTCTTCTATTGGGAAAGGAGGTTATCAACTACATCACACCCTTGTCCTTCCCTGTGAGGTTTACTTGGGTAGGTTCAATAAAGTGACTTTTTCATCTCATGTGTCTGAGTCTATGTATGTACAGTATATACAGTAATCCCTCCTCGATTGCGGGGGTTGCGTTCCAGAACCCCCCGCTATAGGTGAAAATCCGCAAAGTAGAAACCATATGTTTGTATGGTTATTTTTATATATTTTAAGTCCTTAGAAACTCTCCCACACTGTTTATAAATATTCTCTGCACAGTAAACCCTCGTTTATCACGGTTAATCCGCTCCAGACAGATAAATGAATTTCCACGAAGTAGGATTCTTTATTTATAAATCTAATATTTTCGCAGTTAGAACATAGAAAACCTGTTTACAACGTTCTAAATACGTTTTTTAACATTATTAGAGCCATCTAGACATGAAATAACACCTTTAGTCAAAAGTTTAAACTGTGCTCCATGACAAGACAGAGATGACAGTTCTTTCTCACAATTAAAAGAATGCAAACATATCTTCCTCTTCCAAGGACATGCGCGCGTCAGGAGCAGAGAATGACGGAGAGAGAGAGCGCGCGAGAAAAGTAAACAATCAAAAATCAATAGGGCTGTTGGGCTTTTAAGTATGGGAAGCACCGCGATAAAGCAGTCGCAATGGAGCCTCCGTATCTTCTAAGCAAACAGCCTCTGTGCAAACAGCCCCTCAGCTCACACCCCCTCTGTCAGGAGCAGAGAATGTCAGAGAAAGTGAGAGACATAGAAAAGCAAACAATCAAGCACCGCACGGGAAGCATATCTTATATCATTGAGGAGTTTTATTTAATACGTAATACGTGCTCTGATTGGGTAGCTTCTCAGCCATCCGCCAATACCATCCCTTGTATGAAATCAACTGGGCAAACAAACTGAGGAAGCATGTACCATAAATTAAAAGACCCATTGTCCGCAGAAATCCGGGAACCAGCGAAAAATCCGTGATATATATTTAGATATGCTTACATTTAAAATCCGCGATGGAGTGAAGCCGCGAAAGTCGAAGCATGATATAGCGAGGGATCACTGTACTATATACACAGATGTACAGGTTCAGGAATTCAAGTTAAATTTTTGGAGTTTTCTAAGTAATCGGAAGGGTATTGCTCTAAAAAAAAAGAGGCCAATTAGCTCTAGGACAATGTGTATAATTTGTCAGTGGCACTTCAGGTTCGGTAACCTCTGCTAACACTGAGGATACAGATGTGAGAGGCTGGAAACATAATAAGGAACATTCCATGGCTATTTTTGCATGGCAGATTTAGAGATGAGTTTTCATTAAGGAGTTGGTATGTAAGTGAAAGAATGCACTGTAATTTGCATATAAACACTCAAGCTTATGTGTTATGTTCTATTAGCTCCATTTATCTTCTTGTATGATTTCATGTCATAAAATGTATCCCTTTTTCAAATGACATGTAAAACAGCAGAAGAAATTCCATTATTTATAGAGTGATTTACAAGGAATTAAATAATTCTTGAAAAAAAATTGTGACATGTAAATCGTGGAAGTAAAAGCATTAAAAGGTTGCATCTGCATTGAAAATGATTGAGCTTTCAGTTAAAAAACACATTTTAATTCATAATTATTTTCCGCCTGCAGTAGCACATTGCATGATCATATCTAACGATAGGCTGGGATGCTCAGGGGTCAAATGCTAGGAGGTGCCTTTGTGGAGTTTGTATGTTCTTCGCATATATCATGATGAGTACTCCACTTTCCTCAAACATCCCAAATTATGTATGATATGCTGGTTGGCAGCTGTAAATTAGTCCAGGTTGAGTGACTGTGGGAACGAGACTAAGTGTGCCCATCAATGGACTGGCATCCCATCCACAGCTGATTTTATGCATGTTTTATTTTATACCACGTGGGTCAGTATGTGGTACATCTATAATATGCACACGTTTAGGTAGAACACTCCAGTGGCGTTGCATTTGGGTTTACATGCGTCTGCTCATGCATAATGAATTTTTCTGTAGTGGAGATACAGGATCACCTGACCCCCAGCATTACAAAATGGGCCATAACAGCAAAGTAACAATATTCTGTAGAATGAAACTAGAGTGAACATACATTATAAATGAGATTGGAAATAAGGTTGCAATAAGAAAAAAGAAAGCCCTAGTTGAAAGAAAATTAAAACCTACTAGAGGGGAAAGCACACTATTAATATTTCATTTCTATGTATTTTGCGTACTCCTCCAGATACTGCATATTAAGACAAGCAAAACAGGAGCACTGCACTGACGTTACGTTAACACAGCCAGCTGCATTTTATTCAGCAGGGTCAGCACTGGAAAGTTGGCAGTTTGTGTAGATGAGTTGTGCCAGTTCTGTGACAGAAAATCATAATGAAAAATAGTTATATCGATCAAAAGGCCGACCTGAATTAGACACCTTCTTGAATCAAAAATTAATATAATATACTGTCTGTGGAGATGTTAGTGGAAGAAAGAAGTACCAGAAGAAAAAGAACAAGTAAGCAGAGGATTCAAACCTAGAACACTGGATCCATGAGGTAGCAGTGACAACCACAGTGCCACCCAGTGTATCTCATATCCCTTCAATATTCTAACATTTTAACAGTTATCCTGATCATAGACATGGACATGTGCTGAAATTATTAAAGAAATAACTAAGTGGAAAAATACATGAATTATACAGAACACACTGATAGATAGATAGATAGATAGATAGATAGATAGATAGATAGATAGATAGATAGATAGATAGATAGATAGATAGATAGATAGATAGATAGATAGATAGAAATACCATAACAACCAACAACAATTACAAGAACAATCCTCCTCAAACACCCAAGAGTCTTTTTTTTTACACACTTCTGTTGAATAATTAGTGTGTCAGAGAGAGGATGTGCAGCATTGTTCAAAATCGTCATGGGCCTCTTCCTATCCCAGGACATCGATAGTCACAATCGAGGATGGAGTAGGTTGAATGTGGGCACACAACAACAGTTATTGGGCAAAAGTGCAAAGTGAGTTTATTTAAAGCAAATGGTGTCCAACAATTAAGTTCGGTGCAAAAAATACTCAATGAATAAACCATGAAATAGTGCAGTGAAGTTAAAATCAATAAAATGAATTCAATAAATAGTTAAGACCAAGAATAAAATCAGAGTTAGAATCATCTCCATTTCTTTAGTCCACAGTGCGTCTTTGTCTCACTTTCTGGGACACTGGGTCTGGCACCCTCATCCTGTCACCTTCATTGGTCACTTCAAGACTCTTAGAATTCGTGACCGCTCTTGCTCCTTAGTTCAGCAGGAGTGATCAGCCCCTGGAGTGTAGTTCCCCTTGTTTCCTCTCCGTTGAAGTGGCCCAATCCGCCACATACCCAGACATGCTTTACCACAGACCATCAGTTTTGTTTTAATTCTACCTTTAGTAGGTCAAGAGTGTGTCCCATAACTGAGGCTACTTTTTTAATCTGCTTGTTGATTTTGTGGGCCTCTCTTTAAGTAATATTACCAGCCTAGCACTCCACAGCAGAGAAAATCGTACTGGCCATCTCAGAGATGTAGAACATATAAAGGATGTCACTAGACTTATTAAAGCAGAACAGTCTCTTCAAAAAAATAGTCTGCTCTGCTCTTTCTTTGATAGTAGACTAGACTAGCCTGTCATTGTTGTGGACCCACAAGTACTTGTACTAATGTAACACTTCCACATCTATTCCCTAAGCAGTGAATGAGTATAGGTGCTTTTCTGTGTGGCAAAAATCAATCCTTGGTTTTTATGATGGTGAATTGAAGATAATTCTCTTTTCAACAAGAAACAAACTTCTTCAAGTGCCTCCTACACTCTGTCTCATTCCCCTTATTGTTAAACCCCATTAATGCTGAATCAATTGAGAATTTCTGCAAGGGACACAATCAGGTTTTATATTTATAGTCTGATGTGTGCAGGGTGAACAGAAAAGGCAAAAAGACTGAGGGATGTATTGATGACTCCTATCTGACATGACATGTCTAAAGGAGGATGTCCTCTTGATGGATTGGCCTTTCATTCAGCATGTCAATATGGTTTCCTCATTTTTCTGTCTGATTAGGCATCAATTTGCCATGACACTGACCATGAGAGAGCAGGTGAAGAAAAAGGATGAATGGATATACTAATGGAGAATAGCAGTAACATTTTTAGTTCAACTGTATTCATCAGCATGTTTTTCCTTGAACTAGGTTAATAGTCGTAATGAATTTTTCATTTGTCTAAATTTTTAAACAGAATGATGAATGATGGATCTTCTTGCTTACAGTTGAATATTGCTGGGATAGCAAAAGTTCACAGAGGACATGCTCAGCAGAAGCGAGACAATGTTAAGTGTGTACAGTATACTGTATAACAGTACAATGAGGTATGAAAGGAAATTTAAGAAAATATAAGCACCTCTGTGGAAGTATGGCAGACAAGTTTTTATTAATGAGTGGATTTGAAAGTAAAGCTTTTGGTTCATAAGCCTTGCATCATCCATTTAAAACATTTGTTCCCAATTGGAGAAATATTCTGCCACAATTGAGATATTTTAGATAAACAAAATTGGACTGGGAGATGAAAGAAACAAAATTGAAGTCAAAAGTCAGATGGGAGACAAACCAGAAAGTCAAAATAAATTTGCACCAAAACACTAAGTCAAAATAACAAAGCAGAAGTCAATGGCATACATTTCTTTAACTAAATCTTACACCAGCTCAAAAATGTTTTTCTGTCTGCAGTCTTGGACAACATGTTATTCATAACATTCACCTTTATATCTGTGACCGGTACCCTATATTGACATCTCTCTGCATCACAGTAATTCTACCATAAAATGGCTGTGCCTACATAAAACAAAACAAAGGTGTAAAAGAAAATCTGAATCCATCCATCCATCCATTATCCAACCTGCTATATCCTAACTACAGGGTCACAGGGGTCTGCTGGAGTCAATCCCAGCCAACACAGGGCGCAAGGCAGGAAACAAAAACTGGGCAGGGCGCCAGCCCACCGCAGAAAATCTGAATCAAAAGTGAAATAAAATAAACATAGTGAAAATTAAAATATTTTTATTCTTCATTTTCAAAACCCCAAGTGAAAATTTGAACACAACAAAGAATTTTCTGATTTAAAAAAAAAATGACAAAAGAACCTCTTACCTTAACAATAGCTACCTTAATAGCTTGCTAAGCTATTCTGTCAGTGAAGCTGTTTAGTTCTTTGAATTTCATTTAAATCACTCTCATTCTACTACCTTTTACAGTACGTGTACAATATAACTTATGAAAGATGTTTCTGTTGTCACGCATGCGCCTCGGAGGGTTCCCTTCTAAGTTCTTCAAAGGTAAGTGATATCATCCCAAGCCAAGAGGGGCACTGCCTCCGCCAGCTACCTTGTCTCCTCTCTGCCCCACAGCACAGAAAGTCCGTCCAAGGAGGGCAACTAACTGTGTCCCTTCTGATTCCTGTGCTATAAAGGTCCCCCTAAGGGAAAATATCAATTCAGATTTGAGCTTAAGTCACCAAGGAGAGGAGCTCCAATAGAGCTTTAAATACAATACAATACAATACAATTTATCATTGTATAGCCCAAAATTACATAAGAAGTGCCACAATTGGCTTTTAACAGCCTTGCAGCCTTTACTCTCTACGAAGACTAGGAAAAACACCCAAAAAACCTTTCTCTCTATTATAAAAAAAATCCTGGGAGAGAAAGTCTAGGGAGACGAGACGTGACACTTAAAAGACCCGTGAGACGAAAGAGATTGGCCACGGATTGTCTCGTGGGGACCTTAAACTTGAGACTTTGTGCCAAGAGATTGAACCAGGACTGTCTTGTGGGGACATAGAACATGAGATTCTTGCAAGACACGCCCTACTTAGAACCAATATCAAATAAGACCACGGGCAGCAAAACACTCAGTGGTGTAAAGGCTTTGAGCACACACAGATCCAGGGCTCTCAGTGCATACAAAGCGTATAAGGACAGCACGTTATAGATGAAACGTTGACAACTAAGCGAAGAAGAAAGAGCAGCATGAAGAAAAGAGACTCAAAAGCATTGGAGAGAAAAAAATGCAAAAAAGAAAAAGAATAATCTACATGCAAATTCAGAAAATAAGGTAATCAGCCCAGAGCAAGTGGAATTGGGCTTAGAATTAAAAGACAAAGAGTAAAAGACAAAGTAGAATTTCATAAAGACATTCAAAAATAATGGCACTATACACATGCAGAGCAGGTTAGAGATTATGAAAGCAGTGGAATTCGAAAGGCTCAAAAAAAAGTTGGCACGATACAAATGCAGAGAAAGTTAAAGATATGAAAGCAGGAAAATTAGAATGTATCAAAAGAAAAGAAATTAAAGATCGCAGTAGCACAAACAAATGGAAATTATTACCCAAAAAAAGGGAAAATAATCACCACGGACCAGGTGTCATTGTAAAAAAGCAGGACAAAGCAAGGTCAGAAATAAAAGACAAAGAGGACAAAAAAAGGTAAAATGTCATAAAGAGGTTAAAAAACAAAGGGGCCAAACACATGCAGAGCAGGTTAAAAATAATGAAAACTGGAATTCAAAAGACTCAAAAAAAACGTACATGCGATACACATGCAGAGCAAGATACAGAGTATGAAAGCAGAAAAAAACGACAGTGTCAAAAAGAAGAAGAAAGTAAAGATCGCGTAAGCGCAAAAAAAGAGAAATTATTACTCGGAGAAATAACGAAAAGGTGAATAGAGATCAAATATATGGACATAGGTGATATGTCAGAGGTATGTAAATATTGTAAGGCTTTGAAGTTTAAGTGAGAGAATTTTAAGAACATAGTTTACCTCACATGCATTTATTGGTTACTTTGCAAAAAAAATAATTAACTGCTGATGATGCAGATTGTTTTGTCTGTTTTGAAATTTCAAACAGAGAAACCTATCCTGAATTATGGTACAAAGTCATTAAACACATGTGTCACTGACCTCATTAAAAAGATTCAGCCTATTGGGACTCAAAAGATTCCAAATATTGTTTTTACAGAAGTTCTGAAATAAAAGTGAAACTAATGAAATAGCAATAATTCAAAGAAAAAAAAATCTTAAAAGTGTGAATCCGGAAAACTAAACATGGGGGTTGGCCAGCGAAGCAAGTTATGTAAAAAAAAAAAAAATGGAAGAAACCTTGGGAAAGGCAGTCCAAAGAGAGACCCCTTTCCAGGTAGGTTGTACATGCAGTGGGTGTTAAAAATGGGGTAAATACAATACAATACACTGAACTGAACACAAGTAATCCTCAATACAATATAATATTAGAAATATTGCAAGTATTGATTGATCTGTTCTTAACTCAATTCTTCTTTTTGTAAAAACTTGATTGTTTTGTATGGATTGTAATAAAATTAATAAAAAAATTTAAAAAAAAAGAAATATTGCAAGTACAGACCAGAATTCAACAGTAGATGATATCACTCATTTTTTTAAAGAAAAAAGATTTGACTTCTCGACTTTTCAGAAAGTTGAAACATCTGCATACAAACCACATACCATCAACTTGAGTTTTCAGATATCAGCACTGAGCAATGTGCTGCAGTAGATAACAACATGAACAAACTTTCTCTAAAGAAAGCAATCTAATTGGTCCTAATTCCAAGAAACTGGTCCTATGGAAAAATCTCTCCAGGACTCCATTATAGACAATGGCTGGAAGGTATTGCCCCATAAGTAATTCTAGTGGTAGTCTAGTGGAACAAAGAGTGCATGTCTCCAAAGGTGTCTGTTTTCCAGCAGTGGTAACGGCAAAGGCACTTTTTTTGATAGGCATTACATAGTCGAACATATTAATAGCATAAAATGAGAGCTTCTTTGCATTATTACATATTTTAATTGTCTCTGTGATGCATAGGATTGTTTGTAGCTCCGATTGAACAGACTTTTTAAATTTTTTGTTTTGTTTTATTGAAACAAATGTTTGAATGTCATATTTGTTGAACTTCTTCTGTAATGTATTTACTTGGAACACACAAAGCCTAATATTACAAAAATAAAAATCTAAATTCAAAGCTTGAGCTATTTAATATCTGATAAAGTATAACTGGAATTGCTGCATTCATGAAACTAGGTATCTAGTTCTCTAGAGATTTGAAAGGTTACTGCGTAAGGAGACAAGGAAAGAAGTTATTAATAAATATAGTATTGATACACCCTTGAATAATATGTGTGGTATTACAAAATGTGAATCAGTTCTCAGAAATATTCATTGCTCCATTTTAAGTTAAGACTTTTGCTTCATGCTTGTTACTGTATATACTGTATATATATATATATATATATATACATATATATATATATATCCATTCATCCATTTTCCAACCAGCTGAATTCAAACACAGGGTCACGGAGGTCAACCAATCCCAGCCAACACAGGGCACAAGGCAGGAACCAATCCTGGGCAGGGTGCCAACCCACCGCAGGACACACACAAACACACCAAGCACACACTAGGGCCAATTTAGAATCGCCACTCCACCTAGCCTGCATGTCTTTTGACAGTGGGAGGAAACCCACGCAGACATGGGGAGAACATACAAACTCCACACAGGGAGGACCCAGGAAGTGAACCCGGGTCTCCTAACTGTGAGGCAGCAGCGCTACCACTGCGCCACCATGCCACCTCATATATATATATAAACGTCTGCGCGTGAAAGTGTGTGTATTTCTCTGTCCGGCCCAGAATTTTGAGGCAGCCCAGGCTCAGAGAGCCAGCAAGACATCCCCAAGTTAACAAATCGGAAGTAAAAAGACGTATGAGGCTACAGCATGAAGTTGAAAGAAAGTGACTCCGTTGCCAAAGTGAAACCGCCAAGGAAAGACAAATGAGAGAGAAACTCAATTAGCCGCTGACAGACAATGGGGCTGAGCACATCCGCAAAACAAAACTGCCGACTCTGCATTTCAGTTTTTTGTCTGACGATTTCAATAGTTTCTAGGAGCCCAGGCTTTTTACAACATGGGCATAGAAAACTAGTATATACCGACGGTATGTATATTAATGTATGAATTCTAGAGTACTTCAATGAACAGTTGACATTTCCATAGCGAATACATGCATGCTTTGAATTAAAAAAAATGTCTTCATAACTAAATATACCGGGCATTTCCTTTTTTTATGCCTGTCATTGCCTTTTTTGGCCAATCAGTGATAACTCATGGTAACATTGTCTACTTTCTGATTTAATGAGTTCACTTTCTTATGCTGCTAAATGTGACTTCCTTCACTTTGCTGAGGCACTTCCAGAAAGGTGATCAGTTATGAATTCAGAAACAGGAGTGTCTGAAACCCTGCTTAGGGACTTTGTCATGAACACCATGTTGTTATTCACTGGCTACTCTGCAAAGAAATGAACAAAAGCAAATGAGCAAGACTAAGAGAGATACTCTCAAATGTGTGTGAAGTGCAAGGAAACTGATTTTGATTAACTAAATGTTGTAAGGTATATTGAAATGCACAGACTGGGAATCATAAAGCCTAAATGAGCAACAGTTTTAATATAAAAGGAAGCAATAAGCCTCTAATTAAAAGCGCAATTTGAAATGATTTGTATTGACTGTGGAAGGTTTATTTTAGGAAAAAGAGAATGCTTTACATGATAAGAAAATTTACCTTCACTTAACTTACAATATATGTCATTGGAAGATTGACCAGGCAGTGCAGATTCTTTTCCCTAACCACACACATTCAGTAAGTTCACAGCTTTTTCTTTGGTATTATTGCACAGCACACATGGACACATAAAGTATGTAGTGCACATCAGGGACTACATCACATCACAGTATGTTACATTACACTGGTCAGCTTCATAAATAACTTTCCATACAGTCGGGCACCCTTAATTACTCTGATTAAGTCTCATATTGTGATGCTATCACCCCAGATAGCACTTGTGAGGCAATGTCTGAATTTCAAACAAACAACTTTTTATTTGAATTTTTCCACAATACAGACTCACACACTATTGAGAACTCTTGCTTTTCCTCCTCTAGCCTAGATGAGCCTTTGTCCTACCAAAACTCCAAGCTCAACTGACTAAGGACAGGCATCTTTTAAACCTGGACCCTGCTGCACTTTTGGCACATCAGAAAGATAAGTTCTTCCAGTTCATATGGATAAGAGAAAGAAATCTGCCACCCCAAAAGATCCATCTAACAAACCCAGAGGTCCCCAGCAGGGCTAGTCATTTCTTCTCCCATGCAGCCCTGTGAGCAGCCATACTGGAGCAGCAAAAAAAGTAAGCAGCCAACTAGCATACCAGGGGAACATATTACAGTGACAGGTTGCCTCCTACTGCCCATTCATTATTTTTATATTCCTTTGAGGAAATGTACCACCAACAACCCCTGCCAGGATACCAGACCACCCACGACCTCCTTCACACTGCACAGCACAAACTGTTAGTTCTGAACATATTAATTTACAGTTGAGTCTCGCTTATCCGACTTTCACTTATCCAACATTCTGTTTTATCCAACGTCCCACCGCAAAAAACAAACAAAAAAAAAAAAAACTCATCAATCAGCAACAAGAACTGCAAGTTGCGAGCGTGAGCGTAGTCTATTTTTTGCTGCTAAATTCATTTTTTCAGCTAAATGTTTCTGTTGTTTTGTTGTAAAACATGATTACAGTGAATTATGTGGCCAGCCCTCTCTGGCGTGTGCGCGTGTCTCTCTCGTTTGTGTGTGTGTGTTTGTGTGTGTGTGTGTGTGTGTGCATGTGCGTGTCTCTCGCGCACCTGTGTGTGCATGTGTCTCTCTCGCGCACGTGTGTGTGCGTGTGTCTCTCTCATGCACGTGTGTGTGCGTGTGTCTCTCTTTCTCGTGCGTGTCTGTCTGTCTGTCTGTCTGTCTGTGTCTCTCTCTTGCTGTACAGGGAATGCACAGGGAGAGACTGAACATGTGCAGAAATCATCAGCGTACACAACCCGTAAGGGAAACTGGCTTGTTCCTATACCGAGTGTGTGGTCGTGAACAGAGGCAAAAGTTTGGCAAACTTTTTGGTCATAACCCGATTTGTACATGGTCTGAGACGTTCGTGAACCCAGCCACTGTATTAGGTTCGTAATGTGTAAAATTATAACATAGTTTGATGTTTAATAGGCTTTTTCTTAACACCTCCCATTATCCGACATTTTTGCTTATCCAACGTTCTGCCAGCCCATGTTTTGCATGGAAATTTGAGTTTCAAAAATAAATTTTAAAATAGGTGCTATTTATACTCTTTAAGTTTCACAAAAGAATAGACAGATTGAAACTGCATTCACCTCATCAAACGGGTGTTCCTTTAAACAGTATGTACGACTTCACTTTTCACTAAATGTTTGACCTGTTTCTAAATTTTCTAGGTTTTAATAAATATTTTTACTGGCTATTCAGTGATTTATGTAACTTTCAGTTTTGGTTTTGTCTGAAAATTTCTTAACTTTAATCAATACATTCTGAATGAATCTAAGAGCTTATTAAAATTTAAATAATAGTCCTGATGACCCACCCAATGCAGAGGATTACCATATGTCTCTAATTGTTCTCCTCTGCTGTCTTGATCTCCAGCAATTTATATTTTTTAAAATATTTTGTATCCGTTTTTCCTCACCGGTTTTATCAAATTATATTTCTTCATATTTTCCCACGATTTCCCTTGGTAGCTTAAGCAAACTTCTGAATGTTATTTTATATTACATTTTTGAATTAGACTAGATGCTACAGATATCTAATAAGCTAGAGCATGAAGCCAAAGAATTCCAAAGAATCAGATCAGGAGTGTAAACTGTGTAGTACATGGCCAGCCTGTCCCCTAACAAACCCCTTAAGACTTCCAGGAAGTACTTGAACTCTTGCTATCAGAACCTAGATATACTGTACACACACACACACATATATATATATATATATATATACTGTATAGTATGCATGTAGATGGCACACTGGCCTCTGAACCTATGGTGATGATCTGTTTATGTGTCCTTCATATCTAAGTGGTCAAAACTGGCTTGGATAGTAAATACATACACATGAATTGAGACATTCTGAATTCTCATGTTAAAATCACATGTAGCCTTCTTACTTCTCAACCAGTTTTCACAAATCCATCCATCCATTATCCAACCCATTATATCCTAACTACAGGGTCAACATAGACATATTTGCATCTTGAAATTCAGTATCCATTTCTAGTGCTTAATATGTAAAACATGACATGCCAGAGCTCACAGTGATGGCCTGGGGTGGAATGATCGTTCACTGACAATGGTAATTCGAGCACCTGAGCAAAGTATGTTGTTAATGTTGAATTATGCTGTTGGTCTAATATATGCAAGAAATCAGGCATGTTTGTGCATATATATACTCTTTCACATGAATTAGTATTTCACTTGGATATTTTTAAATCTTACATTGTTCCACTGTTCTCTCTCTGTGTAGCACACATATTTGAGAGTTTTCAGACACCTCAGCTTTGTCTGATGCATCTTTGTGGCCATTGCCTCATTACTTAAATCTGCCAACCTCTATATCAGCATCTACACATGCTGCACCAGAATCACATTTTTTTAAGTACAGTGACATGCTGATTTTTATTTTTTGATCTGTGTATCTTCCAGTGCTTTAGACCCAATGTCCCTATGTCATAAAGAAAATGGCACCATGGAAAAAATGTATGTATTTTTTAACATTTTGTATGTGTATATATATATATATATATATATATATATATATATATATATATATATATATATATATATATATATATATTAGGCCTGTGAAAGTTAACATATTAATTTTTGCAATCAATGTTGTCTGTTTAACGTATAAAAAGAAATGGTCACATCCCAAGCCATCAACGAGGCAAGCACCTCAGGGCAGTGCTTTGGTCAGGGTGGCATTTTCATGTTTTTTTTTTTTTTTGGTTTTGTTTTGTTTTCAACATTATGAAACAATAATATAAAAAGTTAAGTGTGTACTTAAAGAATTACATACATATCTAGTACTGTATTTATATACTACCTTTAAAAATGTTATGAAACTAAATTTTCATTTAACATATTAACATTTTGTATTACATGGTTAACAATGTTACGCCACGTGTCAGTACGTTGCACTGATGTTCATTTTCTTGATTTATAAAAATTGACATTGGTGCAGGGGGGTGAGAGGAAAGAGGGCAGGGAGGGGGGTTATAGCAGTCCTGTTGCAATGGTAGAGAAAAGTTTCAAAGGTAAAAATTACACTTTCTTTTCGAAGAAGATTGAATCAATGTCATATCCCATATGTGCTAAATAAGTTACCTTTGAGGTGTACTAAAACCAAAATCAGTCTCTAGTATCTATGTATTTGTATGTATTTACCAGCTTACAGTGGTATCTGCCCTAATAAAATGACAAAATTTTACAAAATAGAAGTGTAATTATTATCCCTACCCATGTTCAAGTTTGCAGTATCTTCACTAATTTATGTGAAGAATGCAACATAACCACCAACCAAGTAATGCACTGTGTCAGTTTTAAGCAAGATTGCAGCTATGGGATCTTTTTTAGCATGCCAGGAGTAAAGGTGTAGGTAGAGCAATGTTTTTGAATAGTTTTCTGTGGTGGCACACTTTTGTAACCCAAAAAATCCAAAGGCACACCGAGATTCTACTAAATGCAAAAGCAAAAACTCTCTTAGACTTGTTAAACTGTCCGAAGGGGTAGAACAGGGGGCAGCAAAAAATTGCAACTCGGAGATTGCCGTTCGCAGACAGAGCACTTATGTAGAGTTTAATTATCAAATTGTTTATGGTGATGAACAACTGAGGATGATACTGACAGTTTTAACACAAGTTTTAATGTATGCCCATTTAAGAGATGCTTATTCTTTAATTAAATCAATCTTCAGCAGTGCATTCGAATTCAAACGTTGTTTTGATAGTTTATTACTTTGACACGTCTGGGTCTCATATGCTATGCCAATCTGAGAATTAATACATTGGCCTCATTTTCTTTTTGCCTTCTTTTCAAGTTGCCTTTTAGGAAGGCATTCACATTTGTGCTTGCTCAAGTAGTATTTTGTTAAAAGTTCAGGTTTAAGGTCATTGTTTAAGTTGAAAACGTGCCATTAATTTTTTACTTAAATTCCTTTGTGTTGATTCTACATTAATTTTTATGATTCAATGCAAATTTACTTAATGATTTGTGTATTTATTTTATAATTACATGATTTAATATTAGATGTTATTAACCACAGTTAATTACATACATTTTCGCAATTAGTTATTTTTTTACTTGATTCCCAGGGGTGGGCAACAGTATGTTTACTTTTGTTTGTATGGAAAAACACATGCAGGTTTTGATTATTACAATAGTTTTATTAATTCAATAGCTTTATTAACTTTATTAACTCAAAAGAATGTCACAATGGCTCACTGCACTTAGGTGTAATCTAATAAGGGCTCAAATTGCCAGCCTTGCATATTCACAACTGTAAACCTATTTTCCCCACCCCCATGTACTGTATATACTGTATATATATATATATATATATATATATATATATATATATATATATGATCAAGTGAGGAGAGAGCTAGAACATTCTGCATAAACACAGCTGTGGGGTGAAATGGGATCAGCCCAGATTGCTGAAAACATGTGCCACCCTACTCTTTGGGGTTCATCAGCACATGTTCTCCCTTTCCTTGAGTTTGCAGAAGGTTCTCCAGCTGTGGAAAATATCCTGTGTAGTCCCAGTGGCAAGAAATGGCATACCAGTGGTCCCAAGGACTTTAGACATATTTCTGTAACTTCATTCATCATGATAATCTTTGAGAAGCTGGTCCTGAAATAGCTAAAACTCCTGATTCGGAACATCTGGATTCTCTGCACTTTGCCTATTGCACACCAATAAGTGTGGAGAATGCTCTGATTTACATGCTTCACAGAGCTTACTTGCACCTGGACAAAACTAGTACAAGATTCAGGATAATATTCTTTAGTTTTTCCAGTGCATTTAACACCATTTTGCCTCATCATCTCAGGAAAAAGCTCAACGCTTTGCATCTTGATGTTCCCAAAATCTCCTGGATCATGGACTATCTGACCAACTGACAGCAGTTTGTGAGGCTGAGGGACTGTGTGTCAGAAATGGTGTTGTGCGATACTGGAGCACATTAGGGGACTGTCCTGTCTCCCTTCCTGTTTGCTCTCTACATAACAGACTTCCAGTACAATTCCACCGCTTGCCATTTACAGAAATTTTTAGATGACTACTCCATCACAGGCAGAGTTAATAATGGAGATGAGTCACAGTACAGGAAGTTTGAGAACCAATTGTAGCTCAGCATCAGCAAGATGAAGCAGCTGGTGATGGACTTCCAATATGCTAAGAAGCCCCTGAGACCAGTCACCATTTAGGGGGATGATGTGGAAGTGATGCAGAGCTACAAGTACCTGGGGCCAGAGCAGACTGCGTCTTAGGAGATTCAGGTCTTTTAATGTATGCAGAGTTGCTAGAAATGTTCTACCAGCCCATAGTAGCCACTATATTGTTCCATGCTGTAGTGTCATCAGGAAGTAACTTAAGCTCAAAAGATGCGTAATGCCTGAACAAAGTTTTCAGGAATCCTGGACACACTGTAAGCTATTGGTGAAAAGAGAATGGTGGCAAAAATGGATGCCATCATGAAAAACCCTCCATCCTATACAGGTGTTACTCGTTACGCTCATTTAGCAAATTAAAGTTTGTTTTGCAATTTTACATACAGTAGACATACTGTACATTTATTTTTTGATGATTGATAGGACAAATTGTACAATCAACCAATGATCCTGTATCCTTGTTTATTATGTTTTTCTACTGTATGCATCTACATTTATGTTAATAAAGTTTATCTAACCTAATATATACTGTATTGTCGCTCCTCTAACCCAACAGACAAACATCTAGGACACCAGGTAAAAGCACAAAAAGGTTTCTTAATTGTTTCCTTCGTGCCTCTAAGCACCCAAACCACAATACACAGGCAAGTAATATTTAATTAATACAATAATTATTCTCAACAATAATAATTCTCTCTTCCACTCCTCCCAGCAAGTTCTGCCAACTACCTCCCAACTCCGACTTGCTTGCTGGGTTCTCAACAGTCCTTTATGTAGTCCTTTACCCGGAAGTGCTTCCGTTCTTCCTCCCAAGTGACTTGCCTGCACTTCGGTCAAATGGAGGCTTGAATTTTCTTCAGCCCGGGCTATACGGGAAGCAAAAATCCCCCTGTCTCCCTGCAGTGTCTTCTGGTGGCATCCACAGTACCTAGCAAGGCTGTGAAGCCGAACTCCATATCCCATGGTGCCCTGTCGGAATCCAGGGCACCACTGTGCTGCAGGGAAATTGCTATCTGGTGTCCTGAGGGAGGCAGTGTCCTAAAGTAGCTGCCATCCCCAATTCCTTTATTCTTTGGGTGTGCCGGCCGGGTTTGGCCGGCCATCCATCAAATATATATATATATACTAGCAAAATACCTGCGCTTTGAAAAAGAAAAGGAAACATTTTGAAAATAATGTAACATGATTGTCAATGTAATTGTTTTGTCACTGTTGTGAGTGATGTGTTGTGAGTATTGCTGTCATATATATATATATATATATATATATATATATATATATATATATATATATATATATATATATATATACACACACATAAACATATATATATACATATCCATACATATATACATATACACATACCTGTATAAGCATATATATACATATACATACATATCTACATATATACATACACACACACACACACACACACACACACACACACACACACACACACATATATATATATAGATATAGATATATATATATATATATACACTCTTTGGGGTGCGAGCAACTGTTGCTGGGGTGGCAGAATCCATCAAGGAAGAAAAATGAAAAACATTATTTGTACAAAATCTTAATTTAACAAACATATTTTGCTGCATTTCACCTTAAAAATGATATCGTCATCATATGTAAATCTGCGCTTTATAAAGTGGCCCAGGTTGTGAGATATTATAACTGTAGTGCAAGTTTACAGTGGGGTGATTGTACTTATAAGTACAAACCGTTCTACAAGGAGCAATTGATTGAGTGCATTTAAAGTTCTTGGGATTAAACTGTTTCTGAACATGAGGTCCATTACAGGAAAGGCTTTAAAACATTTTGCAGTGGCTGAGACAGCGTGTCCTTAAAGCTGTATACCGATAATTCTCTTTCCGATCAGCTGCTGCTGTGATTCACACTCAGATACAGTGATATAAATACTCCGAGTGTGCAGTGAGAGTAATATGGAAAAAGATGATCCGCTGTGGCAACTCCTAGCGGGAGGAGCTGAAAGAAGAAGAAGAAGAAGAAGAAGAAGTGAGAGTAACAAGCGCTAAAGCAGTTATGGTATTTGGAATACTATGGCTGTTCCCTGGACCATTATATTATTCGAGTTAATTACAATCAGATGCATTACACTAATAAACAATATGCGGTTAGTTTCTGTGTATTTATAAAGCCGTCATGAAAATAATGAGTAATCACACAAGAACAGTACCATTGCTTTGGCGCTGGGTGCGCCAGTTTGCAAAACCGGCGGAGAACTTGCGTCGACAAGGCATGAGGTACCGTGGAAAAGTCGTGGCTTTCGCCAAGTGTAGGTTTTATACATGCGATTTGAGCGTGGAAAAGTTCTTACGCGAACATTTCTGTGCGTACACACCGTTTATACATGAGGCCCCAGCCTTGCATATTCACAACTGTAAACCTATTTTCCCCACCCCCATGTACTGTATATACTGTATATATATATATATATATATATATATATATATATATATATATGATCAAGTGAGGAGAGAGCTAGAACATTTTGCATAAACACAGCTGTGGGGTGAAATGGGATCAGCCCCAGATTGCTGAAAACATGTGCCACCCTACTCTTTGGGGTTCATCAGCACATGTTCTCCCTTTCCTTGAGTTTGCAGAAGGTTCTCCAGCTGTGGAAAATATCCTGTGTAGTCCCAGTGGCAAGAAATGGCATACCAGTGGTCCCAAGGACTTTAGACATATTTCTGTAACTTCATTCATCATGATAATCTTTGAGAAGCTGGTCCTGAAATAGCTAAAACTCCTGATTCGGAACATCTGGATTCTCTGCAGTTTGCCTATTGCACACCAATAAGTGTGGATAATGCTCTGATTTACATGCTTCACAGAGCTTACTTGCACCTGGACAAAACTAGTACAAGATTCAGGATAATATTCTTTAGTTTTTCCAGTGCATTTAACACCATTTTGCCTCATCATCTCAGGAAAAAGCTCAACGCTTTGCATCTTGATGTTCCCAAAATCTCCTGGATCATGGACTATCTGACCAACTGACAGCAGTTTGTGAGGTTCAGGGACTGTGTGTCAGAAATGGTGTTGTGCGATACTGGAGCACATTAGGGGACTGTCCTGTCTCCCTTCCTGTTTGCTCTCTACATAACAGACTTCCAGTACAATTCCACCGCTTGCCATTTACAGAAATTTTTAGATGACTACTCCATCACAGGCAGAGTTAATAATGGAGATGAGTCACAGTACAGGAAGTTTGAGAACCAATTGTAGCTCAGCATCAGCAAGATGAAGCAGCTGGTGATGGACTTCCAATATGCTAAGAAGCCCCTGAGACCAGTCACCATTTAGGGGGATGATGTGGAAGTGATGCAGAGCTACAAGTACCTGGGGCCAGAGCAGACTGTACGTCTTAGGGAGATTCAGGTCTTTTAATGTATGCAGAGTTGCTAGAAATGTTCTACCAGCCCATAGTAGCCACTATATTGTTCCATGCTGTAGTGTCATCAGGAAGTAACTTAAGCTCAAAAGATGCGTAATGCCTGAACAAAGTTTTCAGGAATCCTGGACACACTGTAAGCTATTGGTGAAAAGAGAATGGTGGCAAAAATGGATGCCATCATGAAAAATCCTCCATCCTATACAGGTGTTACTCGTTACGCTCATTTAGCAAATTAAAGTTTGTTTTGCAATTTTACATACAGTAGACATACTGTACATTTATTTTTTGATGATTGATAGGACAAATTGTACAATCAACCAATGATCCTGTATCCTTGTTTATTATGTTTTTCTACTGTATGCATCTACATTTATGTTAATAAAGTTTATCTAACCTAATATATACTGTATTGTCGCTCCTCTAACCCAACAGACAAACATCTAGGACACCAGGTAAAAGCACAAAAAGGTTTCTTAATTGTTTCCTTCGTGCCTCTAAGTACCCAAACCACAATACACAGGCAAGTAATATTTAATTAATACAATAATTATTCTCAACAATAATAATTCTCTCCTCCACTCCTCCCAGCAAGTTCTGCCAACTACCTCCCAACTCCGACTTGCTTGCTGGGTTCTCAACAGTCCTTTATGTAGTCCTTTACCCGGAAGTGCTTCCGTTCCTCCTCCCAAGTGACTTGCCTGCACTTCCCGGTCAAATGGAGGGCTTGAATTTTCTTCAGCCCGGGCTATACGGGAAGCAAAAATCCCCCTGTCTCCCTGTAGTGTCTTCTGGTGGCACCCACAGTACCTAGCAAGGCTGTGAAGCCGAACTCCATATCCCATGGTGCCCTGTGGGAATCCAGGGCACCACTGTGCTGCAGGGAAATTGCTATCTGGTGTCCTGAGGGAGGCAGTGTCCTAAAGTAGCTGCCATCCCCAATTCTTTCATTCTTTGGGTGTGCCGGCCGGGTTTGGCCATCCATCCATATATATATATATATATATATATATATATATATATATATATATATATATATATATATACTAGCAAAATACCTGCGCTTTGATTGAAATGGAAACATTTTGAAAATAATGTAACATGATTGTCAATGTAATTGTTTTGTCACTATATATGAGTGATGTATATGTAGTATTATATATATATATATATATATATATATATATACACACACACATAAACATATATATATATATACATATCCATACATATATACATATACACATACCTGTATATATATACATCCACATACATATATATACATATATATACATATCTACATATATACATACACACACACACACACACACACACACACACACACACACACACACACACATACATATATATATATATATATATATATATACTATATACACTCTTTGGGGTGCGAGCAACTGTTGCTGGGGGTGGCAGAATCCATCAAGGAAGAAAAATGAAAAACATTATTTGTACAAAATCTTAATTTATTTACCCATTCCTAAATAATTAAATGGGCAGGCTATTTCATATCAGTGCAATACGCTGTTTGTTTAAACGGATGACTCCCGCTCTTACGTGCAAGTCTGCGTGGATATTATGAACTATCATATCTGTTCAAGTTCTATTTAAATTTTAAATAGAAGGAATTTTTATTTAGTCGACAGAAATATCTTTGGTAGGAATGGAAGTTAAATGTAGGCATCATTGCATAAATTTTTCTTCACCATACAAATGTAAAGAGTAAATTAGCCTTACATTCCAACCAAAGATATTTGTGTCGACTAAATCAGGCGTGTCAAACTCAATTGCACAGGGGGCCAAAATCAAAAACACACTTTAGGTTGCGGGCTGAACAGGATAAACATTTATTGAACCCACTAAAACTAAACTTTTAAAACTTAACTTTTTTGAACATAAATATGAATAAAACAGACAGGAATATTAGTTCGGAATAAATCAACTCAAACCTTAAATAACTTATAATATTTTGCTCTCCATAAAAATATATCCTGTCTAAATTATACAAGTTAGAAATAAAGTAAAGCGTTAAAAGAACAAACATTCAAATTTCTTTACTCTTATGTAATTTTATATAAAAATAAACTTAAATTTTAAATATCCCAAAAGATTTTGCTCTCCATAAAAATATATCCTGTCAAAATTATACAAATTCAAATATGAACATGGTGCATAACAAAACCTGGAAATATAAATAAAATTTGTTCTTTTCAGCAATAACAAATCAAATCATTCAGTTGTCTTTGCTCATATGTCATTTTATCAGAGCTGGACGTGTGGCATCTTTTTTTGGCAAGAAGTTCGTTTATGTTTGGTGTGAGGTTCTGTGTTGTGGAGATTCTCAGGATGGACTGCAGGTGCTCATCAGTGAGGCGACTCCTGTGTGCTGTTTTGTTAGTCTTCATGACTGAGAAGAGCTTCTCACACAGATATGTGCTACCAAACATGCACAAGGTTCGAGCCGCATGTAGACGGAGCTGGAGCATTTCTGCGGGAATGGAGTGAATAAACTGTGCGGGGTGCAGTATCGTACTTTGCCTTCAGTGTGCCATTACACTGCAGCTCAATCACCTCCATCTGAATCTGCACAGGTGCAGTTTCCACATCGACGGCAAATGGGTTGCGAAACAACTCAAAATTCTTTTTTTGTTCTTCAAAGTCACCAAAGCGCCGTTCGAACTCAGTGCACAGTGCGCTCAGTTTATCATCAAAGTTTGTATTTGGGAACACCGTTGTGCCACTTGGTTCAACATTACTTGGCAACAGGGAAAGTGGGGCAAGTTGCACTGGTGCATTTGTGTCTCCCATAAAAGCAGCTTCACTTGAAATCACTTTGTGATTTTGCACGGGTAAAAACGTCTGCTGAAGTGTCAGATTCTTCTTTAACTCTTCTGCTTTCTGTATCTTCTGCATTGCATTCAGGTCTTTCAGGTTATCCTGATGTTTTGTCTCATAGTGCCGTCTTAGATTAAATTCTGTAATTACAGCCACATTAGCTCCACAAATGAGACACACGGGTTTACCGGCAATGTCAGTAAACATATACTCAGCCTCCCATCGGTTTTTAAAGGCTCTATGTTCAGAATCAACTTTTCTCTTCGGCATCGTGTGGGCTAGCCGCAATAACTTGCAGCATCATAAGCTAGACTTGATTAACGCAGTAAGTGTTCAGCAAGGCAGCTGAAGCGCTGCATTATGGGATCTGTAGTTTATTGTGTTACCAGCGCTTCATATCCCCAGGCCATTAATAACAATAATATATAAAATAATCTCACAGGCCGGATATAATTACACGCTGGGCTGGATGTGGCCCGAGGGCCTTGAGTTTGACACATATGGACTAAATAGAACTTGAAAAGATATATTTTTTCGAATGTGATTGCGCAATTCAGATCGAGTTGACGCGCACTACAGTACATCGAGCCCCGTGCTATTGTGGTTTTGCCTGCGTGCCTCAATAAGTTACCCTCCCCTCGCTCTTACTTTTTTACCGTTCATCTAATGAATACACTGAGTATGGCTTTACCAAAACAATTATTGATGGCGAATCGATTATTCATAAAGCTTCAATTGGTGATCTGTTTTTCTGTGTTAACCTCATATTTTTTCATACAGTAATCCCTCCTCGATCGCGGGGGTTGCGTTCCAGAATCCCCCGCGATAGATGAAAATCCGCGAAGTAGAAACCATATGTTTGTGTGGTTATTTTTATATATTTTAAGCCCTTATAAACTCTCACACACTGTTAACATTATTAGAGCCCTCTAGACATGAAATAACACCCTTTAGTCAAAAGTTTAAACTGTGCTCCATGACAAGACAGAGATGACAGTTCTTTCTCACAATTAAAAGAATGCAAATATATCTTCTCTTCAGGAGCAGAGAATTTCAGAGAGAGAGAGCGCTCGCAAAGAAAAGCTAACAATCACAAAATCAATACGTGTGCTTTCAAGTTTGCCGCGGCATTTTTTAGAGGAGTGTCAGTATCTTCTAAGCAAACATCCTCAGTGCAAACAGCCCCTCTGCTCACATCTCCTCCGTCAGGCACAGAGAACGTCAGAGAGAGAGAGAGAGAGAGAGAGCAAGATTAAAGCAAACCATCAAAAAATCAATAAGTGTGCTTTTGGAAGTACCGCGATAAAGCGGCATTTCTTAGAGGTGCGTCCGTATCTACTAGGCAAACAGCTTCTGTGCAAATAGCACCTCTGCTCACAGCCCCTCCGTCAAGCGCAGAGAATGTCAGAGAGGGTGAGATAGAGGCAGAGACAAGTAAACAATCAAGCATATCTTATAGCATTGAGGAGTTTTAGTTAATATATAATACATGCTCTGATTGGGTAGTTTCTAAGCCATCCGCCAGTAGCGTCCCTTGTATGCAATCAACTAGGCAAACAAACTGAGGAAGCATGTACCATAGATTAAAACACCCATTGTCTGCAGAAGTCTGCGAGCCAGCGAAAAATCCGTGATATATATTTAGATATGCTTACATTTAAAATCCGCGATAGAGTGAAGCCGCGAAAGTCGAAGCGCGATATAGCGAGGGATTACTGTACTTCTTCTCAAACCAAGGGTGTGCGAGGGTAAAATGAATTGGGAAGCGCTGATCAATGTAATCGGTGCACCATGAAATCATGCATTGACAGAAGTTCCCCTTTCCTTGTATTGCAAAGTGTGATTAAATGCGTGATTTTTTTAACGCGTTATGGAGCATATGCATCAAAGCTTCTCAGCTGTGCTTGTGCTAAGAAAAAGAAAGATTTTAAAAATAATGTAACACGATTGTCAATGTAACCTTTTGTAAGTAGTGCCTGGAGGATTCTGTGTGGAGAAACTGTAGAGACAGCGTGTGTATTAACTTGTGGATTTTTCTGTGAGTATTTGGTGGCAATCTGACGAAGTTGCTTCGGAAGACGGCGTTAGCTGTGAGCTCAGCTCAGAGCGAAATGAGATGAATGGGAGGGGAGATGATGACGTGACTCCCCCACCCACCTTAACTGTCAATCCCCCACAAGCACAGTCTCTCGGAATTTGCATAAGCACAGCCCTTCACGTGCAATTTTAACTTAGTTACAAAGTGGTCAAAACTCTCGTTTATATCCTGCGTCCTGTCATTAAACTTGTATCCCGCATTACTCGTGGGCATGACAAACGCCAGCGGCAGCCTGTCTATGAACTCAATTTAAACTTTAGGTTTACATCGTGCTTGTTTTCCAAAGTAGCAGCACTCATGAATATGGTTGTATATGTCACTCGCTCGCTGTTTATTGTTTCGCTGCCTTCTCAATTATATAATGCATGTTTTCTTCAGCGCTTTTTGGAGCTCTTTCTGGTCAACTCCATTACAATAAATTTTTCGTAGCACTGTGGTGACAGTCAGTTCAGTGAGGGCGTGATTACGTGGGAGGCGTGATGATGTCACCGTAAACTCTGCCCCCGGCTTTGAGGTCAACTCCATTACAATAAATATGACCATTCAAGTTAGAAATAAAGTAAACGTTAAAAGCGTAGAATTTCGAAATGAAACCTGCCCAACTTTTGTAAGGAAGCTGTAAGGAATGAGCTTGCCAAATTTCAGCCTTCTACCTACACCCGGCTTTAATAACAATAATACAGTATATAAAATGATCTCGGGCCGGATATAATTACACTGGCCGGGGAACTTGGAGAATTAGTGATGAGTCAGTGAGTGAGTGAGTCAGTCAGTGAGTCAGTGCTGTATTTAATGTTACCTTAGTGAGTAAGTGAGTCAGTCAGCACTAAATTACAAACGCCAGCGCAGCCTGTCTATCAGTCAGTCAGTATATAAATATAGCAGAATAGGCAGTACAAAATAAAAAACCTAATTTAACAGCAATAATGCTAAGAATCGTAAGCTGGACAAACACTTCAGCAATAAGCTGAATAGTAAGTGTTTCTGCAGGCTAATGTGGCTCTCACAGATAACTGGCCGCTAATGAACGCCAATATTCAACTAGTGCTGTTCAGTTATTTTTTCAGGAAAAGAGGAGGCAAGACTTCCAAAACAATCCAGCGGGAAGGTCACTGGTTTACTGATGGCCTCTCCTCTTCTCTGGGATGGGAAAAAGAATATAAATTAGTGGCTATGCCTTGTCCAGAGCCTCTAACACACTCCTGTAACATTCATATGTGACAATAAATATAAATATATGTACAGTATACAAACATACAAAAAGTGAGAGGGTGGTTTTAAGTTCAAAGTACAACATTCCTAGGTTAACCACATTCTTAAAAGCATCCTTTTGTAGGCAGAAAATAATAATTTCATAGGGTAAAGGTGAGATGACAATAATATGTGGCATTTGAATTGGACATAATGAGTGTCCTAAGAATAAGATTTATTAAATGAGTGGTGCTGAATATAGTAGGTCTTTCTTTAGCACTAAAAAATGTCATCATCATAAGCTAAGGTGTTACAAAGAAATCCACTAAATGTTTCAACAGTCTTTTAACAATTAAAGTCATACTCAAAACAAAAATGTTTAAAAGTAAAATATTTTTCTATTTTTTTCTTGTTAATTTCAAAAATTCCCACAAGGTCTTTCCACATTGTGAGGTGTGCAATGCCATGCTTTACACCATAGGTACTATGGTATCATAGGCTAAAAGACATGTAGGTAACATAACAAGGAACTGCATTGTGCCATAGTGACCAATAGTGCTAAAATGAAGGTGCTCAAAGCAAACAAAACACAAAATGGTGACAACAATGAAATAGTGATAAAAATAACAACAATTAAAAAAACTGAATAACACATCAAAATAATAAACCCAAACAAAATAAATTAATTAACAGCTTATTCCTGACACTGGGAAGTCAATCTAACTCTATGTGTACTGACAAGAGAACAAAACGCTTAGTAATGGCAAATCAAAAGCAATTACTGAATATAATTAAAAGCAATACCATTGAGAAATATAAAACAACCTAAGGATAAACTCTAACAATAGTATGTCATTTTAAAATTATGAGTCCTTCAGCTTTGATCTAAATGAGGTTTTTATATTATTCGTAGGTTTTAAGGAGGCCCACATCTTGAGATTATAATGCACACTCTATACACTAACAAATTATATATAACTATAGACTAAAACAAATTCTGTAAGGTATGCATGAAGAATGATTTTAAAAACAGCTGTAAACTAATTGAAATGTGTTTTAATTATATAACTGGAGTTACATGGTCAAACATCTTAGTTCTATTATTTAGCTCCGTTCCAGCTGTGGACAGCTGTGGAAGTTGTTGTAATTTCACAATATGCGTATGTTTTCAGCATCCCCAACTATCTTCGCTGAGGTGACACATTTAAGATAGTGAGTAGAGAGAGCGGACAGATAGAGAGTGTATTCCCAAGCACCACAGATAACAAATCTCAAAACTCAGATGACATATAATAAAAATATTTGGCACAGAATTTGGTGCCATATGAACTTTAGAAGTTATATTGAGACCCAAAACAACAACACCTGTTGCAAACCATTCATAGGAGGTCCAAAATCTAGGTTGTGAAAAGAGGTTAAGAGTGAGACCTCAAAGTAGAGCCCATAAGGGTTTGCTTCACATACTTGACTCTATATTGACAGCATGAGTTCCTGTCTTGACAGTCTTGCTCCCAATGAGTATGCAATGGTTGAAGAGGAACCAAAAATGACCACCAGAAAGGACAGTGCTTAAAGGTACCAAGAAATGATGTGCTACACAACAAATAAAAAATTAAACTGCTAATAAACAGCACTGTAAAAGTGTACCAATGTTACCTAGTCTGTTTTTCTGAATTGGATCAGAAGAGCTATAATCCTACCCTACTGTGTCCTTGTGTCTCCTCTTATAGAGTGGTCATCTTGGATTCCAGAAAACAAAAGAGCAGGCTCAGAATCAAAAATAAACAAAATAAGTCACAAAGACGAAAAAAAGATATTGTGAACTTTTGTTCCGTTTGCTACTACTACAGTTGCTCCCTCTTTTACTAAACAAAGAGTTTTATGTTTAAAATTTACATTATGACTGTAATTATGGAACATAAGAGTAACTATGAGATGGGAGACTAAATACACAGAAAGTCCTAGTTAATTAATTTACTAAATAACTGTTGAAAAATACAATACAGCCCTGTAGCCCAAAGTAGCAAGGGCACTATAGCTAATTAGACCTCTCAGACGTATGGAGGTTTATATTATCAGTTAATTATTTCATCCAGTAAGATATAAAAATATTTCAAGTGTGAGAGTACTATTACTGGAATCTCATTTTAATTTGCTAGATTTATTTGGGGTTCAAATGAACATTTTGGATGGCGTGATAGTTTTGTTTCTTTTCCTTAAAATACATTTAATCTAACTGTTGGTTGGATCATAACCAACCTAGAGACCATACTAAGAACAAAACTGCCAACACAATTATGCCTGCCCCTTTATTTTTTCCCATTTAGGATAGAAATAGACAGGATAAGAAAATACTAATAGAGTCTTTTCTCCTTTACTCCATGTTATCAGATCAGTGTAATCTCAAAAAAGAACTGAAATATCCCAATGAAAGTATAAATTGAGTCAGTTCTCAGGTAGTCATTTCTAGAGATCTCATGTTTCTTAAATGTGACGTACCCTGTGTTCCTAATGTGTTTTTATAAGAGAAGAAGGAGCAAACTGTGAAAATAAAATAATAGTTCCTTTAATGGATATTCATCAGTCCACCTTCATACAGTATATGTCTGCACTTAATATTGACCTGTAAAACTAAATGCAATAAATACAAATTGCTCTGGACATTTATGCACTGTTGCAAGCAATTTTCTAAGCCCACATTTTTCAATCCAGGCTTGGCATGTGTTTTAGCAACAACAAAATAACAAAAAGAGTGAGCCGAACTCAAAATATTACAAGTCAGACTAGGTCAACTAGGTCTGGGCCTCAGAAATAGGTCACACCCTAGACAGCCTGACCCCGAACTTAACAGGAAGGCTTTCCTGATGTTATTCTTTAGAAAGGTCCTAAGCACAAGACTTTGAAAAAAATATTTGAGAGGTCAGAAAATACAGAAAACCACAAAAACAAGGAATTATCACAAATTGAAAACAAAACTCCTTACAACCACAAATGCATTCACAATAAACCACCAGGGATAGTGGATTTCCCTCAGCCTTTATAGGGGAACCACCATAGAACACAAAGATGAGTAGACAAAGAAACTAAATAATCATTGATGTTAATGTAAAAATCAGACATTCAAGAGACATCGGGTGGAATATGACTGGGAAGCGTATTATGATGAGCATCCAGGACGCATATTTTCTCTGTTAAAGATGACACTAGTATTTGGTGCGTATTTAAGGAAGAAGCAAACTGAAGACCTGTAAGGTGTTTGTTTCTCAAACTACAGACTCTGATATCCTTATCCTCTTATCCACTTGTGCATCTGGGCCTTCCCCTACTTTTTCTGTCCGGGTTAGATTTACATGCATTTTTAGAATTTCTGAAACTAGAACTGAACTTTACGAATGCCAGTACCTTGCAACCCATTTGTACAGAATGGCAAGCTTCAGCGATGCAAAATTGTAAAGGTTTCTTTAATTACCAATTAAGATTTAAACATAACTAATTGTGTTAGGGTATAGTGAGTTGGAAAATGACTGACTAATTAAGGATAAGTTAAAGGAGTGTACCATTAGCATGCTGAAGGAATGGATGCTGAAAATACGACTTTGTAGTCACCACTGAGCAGTAAATTAAAAATCATTCATTTTCAGCAGTAATAGCCATTAGAAACATTAGTCTTGGCTGTATTTTCAAATTAATTTAAAGGTTAAATATCTGTCAAAAATCTGAAAATATCCAGGTGAGTCCAAACGTAACTGGTAGTGTATCGGAGTAAAGGGTCAATGTAACCATTATGTTTTTATGCATAGTTATTTTAAAAAGCTAGGAATGATAGCAAAAAAATACACTTCAGATCATGACACTATAATGAAATTAACCCCACCAAGAATAATTCCCGGCGGACCATTGCTCTAAAGCAGAATATAAAGGCTGAGGGCGCTCCATCAGTAATGATGTCAAGGTGGACCTGCCTCTTGATATTCCACCCACAAAACACAAGAGATATAAAGAAAGTATATAATACAATAAAACTGAATATTTATTTTAAAAAAGTAACAAAAATCATAAAATTACGTCATTTCATGTAAAACAGCATTAATCCAAAAATAGAATTAACATAACATGAAAGTAATATATGGCAAACCATGAAAAGTTTAAAATCAATTAAAAACTAATTTAAAAACTAGGGTTAAACTCAGGCTGATATATAACAGCATGTAACAGGAACAACAGCAACAGACTGATTGCAAGGACTAACAACGGATAAGATGTAGTCTACGGCAAAACTCACTCACCCCTACAGAAGCTGAAAATTAAACTCACATCTGTGCCATTTGAATAAAGAACTGAGAAAAAGTGTCTGAGCATAAGGAGAGTATTCATCTATTCCACTCTGTTGGATCCAGTTCTTGTACAGCCAGCCACAAAGCAGTGTAAAACATTTTCAACTGCGCTGCACATTCTAAATTTGCTGTTGGCTTCCAGTACATCTTTGCATGATGATATAATATATTGAGCATTTGAAGTGAGGCTGCAACAACTGGGCTTTCACTTTGTCATTTAAGCCATGTGCATTGCTGTAAAAATAAGCCATATGATGATGTTAATGTTCAAAGCTTACAATACTTAACTGTCTTTTTAATCAATATATAAAATAAGAATATGGACTGCAAAAAAGATGTCAAAATGTGAACTGTGAACTAACACTGATTAACCTGCTAGCGGCCAGCAATTAGAAAACCTATACCTTTTGACATTTACAGTATTTAAACTCTTCTTAAACTTTTAAACTCTAGACTCTTTAATCACAATCTAAATACACTCTGTGTTTATTTTAGTAACTGCTATAGATTGAGTTTGCAGTCTGTATCTATACTGACTTGAACTTTGTATCTTTTAGATCATTCTTTTAGAATCTTAAATAGATTGTTAATTTAATTGATCTGGGGTAATTAGAATCTGAATGGACAAACAGCCTGAGAAAGTCAAACACTTATTGATTATTCTTGTAATTACTGGTAATTTGGTGTGAAGTTAGGCCTTTAAGTTTAGGGTGCATGCTGGGCAGATCAAGCAGGCGGAGAAGAGCAAGAGAAAGAAAAGCAAGAAGAGCAAAGAAGAAGAAGAGCCCAAAGAAACTAACAAGGACCTCTGCGGACTGAACAACAATCTAAAGCAACTATGCTCCCAGACTTGAAATGACTCATCTTCCATCACCTTTATTTTCTGCATATGTATTTATAATAAGGCTTTTTTTCAAATAATTTCTTAACTTTTTAATTCCCTTTAAAATACATTTCCTACTTTTGCTATCATCAGTATGACTGTGTTTTAAACTTACCAAAACAGCTCAGGGAAAAACATCAGAGTGTGGATAGATGGTAAAACTCTTCTATAGACCATAGACTAGGACATCTTTAGGGAGGCTGCTATATATGGTGATTCCACTAACCTAGTGGAGTATACAGAATCTGTGACTGGTTACATCAGCATGTGTATAGATGATGTTACTGTCTGAAATGATGTGACCCTCAACCAAAAGGATAACAATTGAGGTGTGGATGTTGATAAAGACCAGGGGCCTCATGTATGTTTTCGTGCGTACGCACAAAAATGTTCCGTAAGCCAGTTTCCATGCTCACATCGCGATGTATAAAACCTAAACTTGGCGTAAAGTCACACACATTTTCACGCTAATGCAATCCCTGGCATACACAAGTTCTCCACTTGGTTTTGCAAACTGGCGGCACCCAGCGTCAAAGCAGTGCTTTTGTTCCAGTGTGGTTTCCCTTTCTTTTTTAGATCCACATCCCTGACACGGCTTTATAAAATACACTGAAATTAACGGATATTGTTTATTAGTTTATGGTATCTGATTGTAATTAACCTGTAACAATATAATGGTCCACAGAATGGTCAATAGCATACCATAGCTACTTCAGTGTTGTTTGTCTCAATGCACCACTCATAGTATTTATCCCATTGTATCTGAGTGTGGAATCACAGCTCTACAGCAGCTGATCAGAAAGAATTATCGGGATACAGCATCAAGCACATGCTGCCTCTGCCATGAGCACAGTCTATTGAACTGCACGACAAATGCTTCAGAGCCTTTCCTGTAGGGACATCGCGGTTCAGAAGCAGTTTCATCTCAAGAACTATAAACACACTCAATCAGTCCATCAAGTGCTCCTTGTAGAACTGTTTGTACTTATTAGTACAATTACTTTACTGAAAACTTGCGATACAGTTATAATATTGCATAACCTGACCCACTTTATAAAGCCGTATTTGCATATGATGATAATATCATTTTTAAGATGAAATGCAGCAAAATATGTTTATTACATTATACAGATAAAATGTTAATATCATTTAAATAATCTACATTGTTAATAATTAAACGTGAGGACACAGTGTTGCAGCGCTAGCTAGTTCAGGGATTGTTCCTGCCTTGCGCTGTATTCTTGCTGGTGCTGGCGCAACACTAGAAGGATAGATAGGTGGAATAATTAAACATGTACTACAAAGATATTTCAGTGTTCCTTAAAAGTTTTGAAGAATCGATGTTCTAAGGTTACAGATGGCTTAACATCTATTATAGAGCTGATTGTGTGGCGATTGGTTACTTGGAGAAAGTAAAAGGAAGGACAGGAATTAGGGGTTAGTACATTTGAAAGAGAGTACTGCTACAATAAATTATTTCATCAAAGTTCGTGCACGGCACAGCAAGTATCTTGCAGGAGGCATGAACAATCTCTGGACAGGGCGCCAGCTCATCACTATCACTGCACCACCGTGTTCCCATGTTTAATAAGATGCTTTTAACTCCTATCCAATGAAATATCAAGTATACATCTCAGTATTTTAATTATTCAGAGAGCTGTAATATCACGATTGTAATGGATTCTGTGTCCTGTCGGAGGAAGAGAAAGCCCATTTAAGAAGCACGTAGTGATTCACACACATAGAGCACATAGATTAACAAATACAATACAAAGTATTTAATGTGCTACTTTAGTTATGATGGTATTTGAGAAACTAGTAAATTAAACAATTTAAAGATGAAGTTTATGATGTTCTACTTTCATGACAAAATAAACTACGTGATTAAAGTGGAAATTTTGAGATTAAAGTTGACATTTCGAGCTTTTTTCCCACTGTGTGCCTATTTTTTTTTTCTTTTCTCTGTACCCTAATAAGATTTCATGACATTCAGACGGTGGGCTATGACTCACCTTTACACGGCGACATTGATATCTGACAGCTTCTTGTTATGTCGGCCACTGTGCAACTTTGTGAACTTTTGAAGCTTTCGAGTTTCTCCGACTCTCTATGTCACTCAATCAACTTCCTTTTGTTGTTTATGCCACTGTTAAAACCAACAAATAGTACTTTTTCCTTGCCACGACTTGGTATTCGCTGAAATTCTTCTATCTCCCCCCATGCTTTTGCCATTGCCTTTTCACAGAAGGCTGAGCTTAAGGGCTATTTATATTGACTTGCATATACAAAGAGGAGTAATTCTGGGAGGAGTTTAGGAGTGTCAGCAGGCGCTTGCACATGCAATACTTTTTACACTGACCAGGATTTATGTAGCAGAAGAACGTGGAAGTTGGCGAATGCACAGATTTATTTTATGCATCTGGATTTTTTCATGCATACCCACATTTCCGCTTTTATCCGTACGTAATGTTTTAGTCTGAATTCTACGCGAGGAGTTATGCATGAGGCCCCAGGAAAGCAGCCATCAGATCAAGAGACAAAAGGTTCTTATAGCAGCCAGAACTAATTTTTCTGATGCGATAATAAAAGCAAAGTGGTCATAGGCTCAAAGAATCAATTAACATTTTTGGCAATGAGTCAACACGCTCACTCCACACAGCAGCAATAGAAATGCCTCCTTTTTGGACAAACTAAATAAGTTCTTTGCTTGATTTAATGCACAGAACAGGGAGCATGTGAAAAAAATACCTCCCACCCATGAAGAGGCACTGTGTCTGTCCACAGCTATCCAGAGCTCATCCCATGCAGTTCCATAAGATCAGATAGTATACCCAGTCATGTGTTGAGAAAATGTGTTGACGAACTGGCTGATGTCTTCACAGACATCTTTAATATACACTGTATGTACAAAAGTATTGGGACTCACCTCTTAATTATTGAATTCAGGTGTTTCAATCAGACCCATTGCTACAGGAGTATAAAATCAATCATCTAGCCATGCAGTCTCCGTTTACAAACATTTGTGAAAAGAAATGGGTCATTCTGATGAGCTCAGTGACTTCTAGCGTGGTACTGTGTTAAGATACTACCTTTGTAATAAGACAGTTTGTGAAATTTCATCCCTGCTGGATATTCCATGGTCATCTGTAAGTGGAAAAGTGGGACCGTTTAGGAAAACAACAACAACTCAGCCACAAAGCAGAAGACCACGTAAAGTTACAGAGCGGGGTCTAAGGTGCATGGTGGGCAAAAGTTGCCAACACTCTTCTGATTCCATAGCTGAAGAGTTCCAGACTTCCACTGACAATAATGTAAAGAGAAAAATCATGCAGTGGGAACTTCATGGAATGGGTCCATGGCCGAGAAGCTGCATGTAAGCCTTACAGCACCAAGTCCAATGCCAAGCGTCAAATGGAGTGGTGAAAATGTGTTCTATGGAGTGATAAATCATGCTTCTTTGTTTGGCAGTCAGATGGGTGAATTTGGGTTTGGCGGTTGCTGGGAGACTGTTACCTGCCTGACTGCATTTTGCCAACTGTGAACTTTGGTGGGGGAGGGATAATGGTGTGGGACTGTTTTTCAGGGATTGGGCTATGCCCCTTACTTCCAATGAAGGGCAATCTTAACTCTTCAGCATACCAAGACATTTTGGACAACACTATGCTTTCAACTTTGTGGAAACAGTTTGGGGAAGGCCCTTTTCTATTCCAGAATGACAGTGCCCCAGTGCACAAAGCAAGGTACATAAAGACATGGTTGGATGAGTTCATTGTGGAAGAACTTGAGTGGCCCACACAGAGCCCTGACCTCAACCCCATTGAACACCTTTGGGATGAATGGGAATGGATACTGCAAGCCAGGCCTTCTCGTCCAACATCAGTGCCTGACCTCAAAAATGCTTTACAGAATAAATGGGCACAAATTCCCACACTAACACTCCAAACGTTTGTAGAAAGCCTTCCAAAAAAGACAGAAGCTGTTATAGCTGCAAGGAGGGGACCGACTCTGTATTAAAGTCTATGAATTTGAATTCAATGTCATTAAAGTCCTTTTTAGCATAATAGTCAGGCTCCCCAGTACTTTTGCCCATATAGTGTATTTTTAAGTCAGTTGACTACCTCAGGGTGCCTCAGATCCACCACTATGGTACCTAAGAAACTATCAGTGACGTGTGTGAATCACTGCCACCTCATAGAATTTACTTCTACTATCTTGAAGTACTTTGACAGCCTAGTCATGGCACACATAAAATCCTGTTTTTCCTGGTTAATTGTATTGATATGTTAGTTTTGTCAGTTGATGCACACTGACTTTGTGTATACTGTGAGCCATGTACTCAAACCTTCATCATTTCTTCACTGTGTATGCTTGTACATGGTTGAGATGATAATTAAATTTACCTTGACATTGACTTAATTGTTCTTTAAGTAGCTGCTTAAGATGAAGAAACTTTGTAGATTTCTTGTACATTATCTCAATTATTATTATTACTGTTGTCATTGTGATACAGTGGCTGGTACGAATGTGTTATAACTGCTGAGATTCATGTAGCAGTCATTAAAGTGTGTGCAAGTACACTTCGTACCTATGTGGGTTATTTTCCTTTTCTTCCAATTCATAAGATGTGTGTTATGTAGGCAACTCTAAATTGGCCTATCATGAGAGTAAGCATGTGCTCAGTCAATGGCAGCTTCTTTCAAGCTTATCATACTGATATTGACTCCACCATAGTATCACTCTTTAAGTCAATCATATTCTATTTATTTTGTGACTACTAGGAGATGCTAAATGAATCTGTCAATCCTGATAAATAACAAGGATGCCGGATTTTCCAAAACTTGATTGCAGTTACCCAGGGACTACAGTTATGTTTTCTAAGCTTTATCTCCCTGTTGGGAAGGCTCACTACCACTCAATGTTTCCTATCCCCCTACCTGTTTTTCTCCCTGCTCTCTCTCTCTTACCAAGTTTTCACCTCTCTTCATCCCGCTAGCCACATGTTTTACACAAACTTCCCCCAAACTCCATACTCAGTTCACATCTGGCCATGTGAGGCTTTTAAAATTCTCTTCTGAATAACGTCAGTGAGAAGAAATTCAGCATGACTGTTAAATGTGTATTACTTGTTTGATGTGTGAGGTTCCATGACTGCTACCAAGTTAATTATTTCTTAGGCAAAAGCCACGACTGCTGCAAACAGAGCAGAGAGTTTATAAGGCATATAAATATATTAAGTAGGAAAAAATACAATACAAAATCACACCTGTTTATACAAAAGAAATGGTTATTTGAGAACAGCAGATGGATATGGATTTAGTGCTTCTACCTTATAGGATCCTGGTTTCAATTTCAAAGCAGGGACGTTGCAAGCTGTATTATTTATTAGATTCTCATCTCCCTGTCTTATAATACGCCCCTTAGAGTTTACCATATTTGAAAAGTGGGGTGGGCCACCTCTTGGAGTCTTCCATGGTCAAAGGACAGAGGGTGATCCCCCATAGAGTTTTGCGCGGTCAACCATGCATAGTAACAGGAAAGGAAGCTGCCATCTCAAACATCAGGGGCTTGAAACAGGAGACCATGAGACAGGACCAGGGTTATACTCTCTAAAATGAGGAGCTGGATGACTGAGATTGGGGGCTAAAGCCCCAGAAGCCTCCCCAACCATTAATGACAGCACTGTTCTAAACCACTCAAACCACTACTAGGAGCAGGATTTAGAACTCTTTATCTATGAAGCAGTAGTGCTGACCACCATGCTGCCTAGATACTGTGTCTTTCAATGTAAAAAATGTACATAATAATTTTGAAAAGGACAAAAGAAGAAAAATATAATTAAACAAACAACTTAATCAGCTTAATCATTTTTATTATTCTTGAATATTTATATGGGAATTGATGATTAGGTTATCAGAGATAATTATTCTGTTATCCATCCAGTCAGAGAAAGACTTGGTTTGTGAATGGAACTATGAAGGATGAAGGATGGAGGAACTACTTGTTGTTTTATTTTACACAGAAAATCACTAAACTATAGATAGATAGATAGATAGATAGATAGATAGACTTTATTTGTCCCAAGAGGGAAATGAATCTTTTTAAAAATTATCTACATAAACATATATTATGCTAGCAATGTCACATTACATTTACCTTAATAAAAGGATGAGTGTCTGTGTGTTTCCATCCGGTTGCTATGTCTCTGTCATGCCAAGAGATGGCGCATCACAAACATTTGTAACAGTAAAATGCATTGCATTTATCATTCCAACAGATCATGCATCATAAACATAAACACTGCTTTCACAGATCCCATACCAAATATATAGCACAGACTTCTGCATTGCATTTGTCATTCCAACATCGCAAGCATTTGTAGTAATGTATTTTATTATTACAAATGTTTGTAATGCACCATCTGTTGGAATGAAAAATGCATGCATTTTATTACTACATGCATCACAAAACACATTCCAATAGATAGAAAATTCCAAACATTAACACTGAGGTCTGTGTTGATTACTTAGACTTCAAAGCGTCTTAGACAGGTAGGACAGCTAGTTACTTTATATTATAATAAAATAGAATATATGTCAGTGATCAACATGGATCAACTATAACTACCCACCCAACTTCTGATTGTTCTACAACATCTTAAGATATTTTTTTAAGATTTAATTTAAAAGTAATTTTTATTAAGATTTAATTTAAAAAGTCAATTTCAGGAGTTTGGTTAACTGTCATAATGACTTGTAGACAATCTGATTTTATAAAATGGATATGCTGTAAAAAATGATAAAAGCATCAGAGCCAAGGGCTATGTTATTCTCAATAATACACACTAGGACCATAATGTGAACATGCAGAAATGCAGTCCTCTGTGTCAGTCCTCTCTTCGGTCTTGTTTTCAACTGACACCAGTGAAAACTTAGGCTCCCCACAGTGAAAACCTTAATGAAATGGTTTCAGTAAATCAATGGATCATTTATCGGATGTTGACCAAATGTTGATGAATGAAGAATACCTTGGCTTTTCTAAAGAATGTTTACTGAATGTTATCCTTCTATTTCTGAAAAAAAAAATTAATTCATTTAGTTCACTATCATATGTACAATGCAACAATGAAATGCTTACCTACTGTATATGCCCTTTTATACAAAACAATTGAAAACCATAGGTCAGTAATGCCAGAGGTACGTCATTAAACAGCCAACCAGATTTATCACCATAATTTACAGTACAAGGATTACTGCTTTACTGTGTGGATCATTTACAAGGTGTAAGGTAAGTGTATATATGGGTTGGCTTGATCTTTATTCCATAGAAACTTCATTCTTCTTGGCAGCTCCCCTTTTTGTATGGCTGTACGTTTGTACTACATGAATGAGAGCTGCTAGTATAGCTGTGACCAGCTGGTGGCAGTGCAGCAAAGCAAATTGTGCAAACGTGTATGTTCAGTAAGCTGAGGCTGGAACTGCATGTTCAGATTGTTCAGATTAGCAACACTCTCTTCAACAGCAAGAAGAGTTTTGTTTGGATATATATTTTTGCTATTAATAATAATTAAAAAAAAAACTATAGGCAGAAGCATACCAAATATTAAATGACTCTAGAATTTTTTGTATTATTAATGCGCACGTTTGTACTCATTCAAGTAAAAATATGCATTCTGAATAAATCCACATGACAGGATAATGGAAATGTGACCTGGAATTTGTAGAGTGGCACTTCATTTGTATTTACTAAAATGTCCACTTAAAATGCTTGTAATACAATAGGGAAGTGTAGCGAATAGGATGTTGTTATTTTACAGCAAATCCAGTTCAAAGAAGACTTTTTAACTATTTGAAGCCAGGTCAGGAAACATTATTTAGAGGATTTATAGAGGATTTTTTGGTATCATTTGAAAAGCCCTTGGCTAATGTCTGTATCCAAAATTACTTTAACGTCAGGTACATTGCAATTGTTTATAGCAGGCAGGCCAAGTGACTTGCTAAGGGTCACACCGTGATACTGAAGCAGAAATTAAACTCAAAACCTTGTGGTGTTAGACCCGGTGCCTTAGCCTCTACTCCACACTGCCTAAGTGAGGAAAGTTAGAGACAGGGTGAAGCAGGTATGGGCTCTTCTTTATAGTGTCTTTTGTCAAGGGCACTCTCACAATGCTCCTTTGAGTTCAGAACCACAGGAAAAGATTAGTGACAGATAAAAGGCTGAGACAGTAAAATCAGGAGGCAAATGCATCCAAAATGACAAAAATGCTCTTGCAGCATAATGGCTTAGAATGTGGCCTAGTGAGTAAAGTGCTGGACTGTGTGCCCGTTGAACAATAAATGTAAAAATAGAAAGAGGGAACTCTTAAATTTTGTGAAGTCATTTTATTTGTTATTTATATATAATAGCAAGAGGCAGTATGATGCCAAAGTAGTTCAACAGTGAATTTTTCTGTAGGTATTCCATTTTTCTGCCATATCAAGGAGACATGCATTTTTGATTAATTGGCAACTCTAAATTGGCACCATGTGAGTGTGAGATTGTAACTGAGGTGAACTGACACTAATTTCACATTTGCTTCTCACCTGCCCAAAAGTGGTGTGATAGATAACTGATTCTGACATCTCTGAACTGAATAAGCAGGTTAGCAAACACATGAATGGATATAATAACAGGAGGGCTCCCATATCACAGAAAATGTGTTATCAAAAGGTTGCATTGTTTTTACATAAACTAACAGTGCTCCTGTCTAAGATGTGTTGAAGACCAATCAACCAATGTAGAACTCAACGTTAATATCGCAGTGCACCATGCAATGAATATGTCTCAGTTATATGCCATTTGTTATGAGATCTCTAAAGTCAATTTTAATGTTTGTGATGTGCCATCTATTGGAACGACACATGCAATGCACTTTATTACTAAAATGTTTGTGATGCACCCTCTTTTGGAATGACAAAGACATAGCAATCGGATAGACACACAGACAGACACACAGACACTCATTCTTTTATTAAGGTGAATAGATAGATACGTAGATAGATAGATAGATAGATAGATAGTCATTTTCATTTAATCTTATGAATGCAAAAGTGTTAGCATCACTTTTCACCCCTATTTCGTATGTATAATATATATATGTATTGTAAGAAATAGCACAAAAGATCATAAAGGTTTGGGGTTTGTGGCCTCATATACTGTAAAGTAAAGTTCACGGTCATTGTTCCAAAAATACAACAGACAAAACAAAATGGGTAGACGGACAATTTATAAGGGGGGACCGGAAGTGAAATAAAGCGATGCTAGGAAATCCGTGGTGGTGGATGGGAAGATGATGTCATCATGAGGGGACCAGAGGGTAGAAAGGAACCCGGAAATGGCTGGTTTCCCTAGGCGTCCAAGAGAAGTTACGGCGGCGGTGCTTCGTTCATTTCTGCAGAAATAAAGAAAGAGAGGTTAGTATCCCACAGTTGTCCCCTGGCATGACTTGTCATGGTACGCGTTGGGTCCTTAAGCTGCTCCCTATGTGCTCATGCATGACAATATATATGCCAGGGCATTAACATTTTATCTAGTTTGTTATATTAAAACAAGTTACCCACAGAGTCCAGAGCCACGATCATAACATTATAACAGGCACCTTCCAAGTAACAGCAAGTTAACATTTCTAAATCTGTTTTCTTTTTTATTTAAACAGATACAAGCAGAATAATTTTCTGTAATCAGGGAGCAGCATAAACGGTCTATGTTCAGTAGCAACTCATTGAGGGCTAATATTTTTACCAAAAAACTCAGTTTTCTGAAAAGCACTCAAAGCAATGGTTTCACACATAAATCAACATGAAACATCTGTTGCTGCCTGTTGTGCCTGCTGTCGACACCTGTTTGCAGTTTGCAGCACCAGTGGTTGTGCAGGGGGAGGCTTGACAGCCAGCAGGAATGAACGGTTGGCTGGCTCTCTTTGTGAGATAGGTGCGTGGGGGTGGCAGTTGCAGTGAGACACATTATGGTTTGTACCTCCTGTCATTGTAAGTGTCTGTCCTCCCAGGTGAATGTTGCCATAGGTGCATCAACTACATGAACGTGTTCAGCAACACGATCAGCTGGGGACCTCATTTTTGTTTTCGATCTATGTCTCCGGATCACTTGCATCAAAATCGGAGTCCAACAAATCCGAGTCCGATTCAGCGATAATACAAAAAAAGTCAGTTTACGGATTATTTTGCTTTGAGCATTCACTTTGGTACCTCTCCACATGCCATTTTAGATGCTGTTTGCTCTACGCTACTCATGCACGCACAGGAAATCGAGGTCAAATCAACAAAAGCTAACTTTCTTTCTAGCAAAAGCGTATCGAGAGTGCTGTAACAAGAAGATCACTGATCGCTAGCGAGACTGAGGCTTTCAGAATAATAATGCATGATTAAATGATTGTCAGCATTAATTAATTAATACTTTAACGCGATAATACTGTGTTAACTTTCCCAGTCCTGATATATATATATATATATATATATATTGTGGTCCCCGGCGGGGCTGGAGCCCGGCCGGGCCAGGAGGGCGAGAGGAGGGCTTGTGCCTCCTCCAGACCCGAGGCGTCCGTCCTGGTTATGTTGGGGGCCTCGGGTACAGGGCTTAGAAGCCCAACCCTGTAGGGACCCGAGGTCACCGCCAGACGGCGCCCCGATGCCGGTTTATCCCGTGTGGTTCCTGGCCGGGGATGGCCCAGGAAGACCAGAGGAGGGCTTGTGCCTCCTCCAGATCGCAAGGGGGCGATCGCCCTGGGTGTATAGGGGGCCATGGGTAGAGGGCTTGGAAGCCCAACCCTGTAGGGGCCCGTGGCCACCGCCAGGCGGCGCCCTGGAGCCCAGCACTTACGCCACACCAGGATCTAGCGGGAGGACTGGAGGCGGCCAGAAAAGAGAGAGAGGCATTGTAAGGCCTGAGGAGAGACAGAGGCATTGTAAGGCCTGGAATTGGTGAATCGGTGCAAGAGGCACTGCGGACTTGAGCGCGGATTGTTTGTAAATACTGTAAATAAACGAGTGTGTGGTGCAAACAACGATGTCTGTCTGCCTGTGTCCGGGTTCAAGTTCACAATATATATATATATATATACACACATACAAAAAAAAACAATCATGGAACCAAAAACCATATTGAAAGCAAGGGACAGAACTAAATAAATTTTTGATTCAATCAAGTCCAAAAAGACATATATGACTAGAAAATATCTAAACTGCTTATATAAAGTTAACAATAAACTGAGAGTTATAACAAAAATTGGGTCAAAGTTAAAACAGATTGTTGTGTACAGCCAGGGTCCCTGCCTGACTGGGACACCAGTTGGATGGAAGGACCTGGGGCGAGAGCCGGCTCAGGGCATTATGTGCCCCAGGACGCTAGAAGGCAGCCCCCCTGGGTTGCTGAGGCACCACAGATTTATGTTTATGCAGTTTATGCAGGAAAATTGTGCAACAATTTAAGAATTACCTTCCTTAATGTAATGTTGCAAAGAATTTGGGGTTTTAACATCTACAGCATATAATATTATTAAAAGACTTAGAGAATCTGGAGAAATCTCTGTGCACGAGGGACAAGACCAAAAACCAGTTTTGGAAGGCCATGACTTTCGGGCCTCCAGATGGCAAACATCCGTGACCTTCTGTGGTGGAAATCACTGCATTGGCTCTGAAACACTTTCAGAAACTACTGTCTGTCAATACAATTTATTGCATGATTTCACAAATGTAAGTTAAAAGTCTACCATGCAAGAAGAAACCATATATAAACATGACCCAGAAAAAACCCACCTCCTTCTCTTGTCCCAAGTTGATTTAAGATGGACGAATGCAAAATGTTAAACTGTCCTGTGGTCTGACCAATCAAATTTTGAAATTCTATTTCTAAAGAATGGGTATCACGCCCTTTGGGTGAAAGAGTAGAGGGACTGTCCGGCTTGTTATCGGCACACTGTTTAAAAGCCAGCATCTGTGGTGGAATGAGGGTGCTTAAGTACACATGCCATGGGGAGCTTGCACATCTTGGAAGGCACCATTACTGCTAGGCAATATATAAAGGTTTTGGAGCAACATATGCTACCAGCCAGACCTTTTTGGGAAGAGCCCTTGCTTATTTCAGCAAGACAATACCAAACAGCATTCTGCACATATGTTGTATTACAACAGCATGGCTTCATAGTAAAAGAGTGCTAAACTGGCCTGTCTGCAGTCCAGACCTGTCACCCAATGAAAACATTTGGCACATTATGAAGCAATAAAATTAGAAAGAAGACTTCAAACTGTTGAACAGCTAGAATCCGATAATAAAGCAAAAATGGGACAAGGTTACACTTTGAAAACTATAGCAATTGGTCTGCTCAGTTCCCAAAATGTCTACAGAGAGGCAATTCCAACACAGTGGTCTACACCCCACTGACCCAACTTTTCTAGAAAATGTTGCTGGCATCAAATTTAAAATGAGCCTATATTTTTCAACAAAATTTAAAATTAATTTTCAACATCTGATATGTTGTCTTTGTACTATTTTTAATTAAGTATAGAGTTTACATGATTTGCAAATCATTGCATTCTGTCTTTATCTACATTTTACATAACGTCCCATCTTTTCTGGAAATTGGGTTGCATATGCATGCTTTTTATTTAAAATTAATTTTAATACCTTTTCACTTTTGTGCACCAAATGTAAAAAATTATTTATTAGCTGTGCCTTTTAGTAAAAAGAGTACATTATTTGGGTTGGAAAACATACAATGCTGTGTATATTCTAGATTCATAAACTGCATTATTTTGTGTTACATTTGTGTTCTCCAAATATATAATTAGAATTCACACCTTCTTATTATATAATTTCTGTTCCAATTTTAAGAACCTGTCAGATAATATATAAATTGCAATAACAAGTTTGAACCAGTGTGTGGCAATGTAGCATACAGAACTAACACAGAATATTACAAAACAAGCATACAGCAAATTGTACCCTAAAATTCCCTGATTTTTTTCTACTGTTAATGCACCCATGTATACTTAGAAGGAATCAAACATACAACTGATAGCCAGTCCACAGTTAGATCCCAGCTTGCATCTAGCTTCCTTTGACACATAACTGGATGAGCAGGTGAGATGATTGATGGGTGGATAGATGATTAGCTAAATATTGCATAGCTCTTACTATACGGCTGCATGACGGCACACTGGCTATGCTGCTGCCTAACAGCTACATGAGCCGGGGACAAATCCCAGCTTGGACAATCTCAGTATTGAGCTTGCACATTGGATTTTCTCTGAGTTCTGTAGACTCCACCCACAGAACTAGATTAATTCATACTAGTACCACATTAAAAATGCATGAGAGAGTGTCAGGTAGGGGATCAAGGTTTCCTGGGTGTTGATACCACTTAGTATTGGATTCTAGTATTTTGAAGGTGATACCTGTCCTCAGTATCTTGGTGTAAGAGCCTTTTTAAAAGTTACATTTCTCTCTGTTTCTGATTTGTATTTAACAGCATAATATAGGGAAGATGAATAACAATCAAAATGACAAAACTGAGGTGAAGCTTACTATGAACTTGGAAGTTTCGTCCACAGAGCAATACCATTAACTCCGAACCAAATAGTGGCAGCTAAAGTTGTAGTGATGTAATACTGGGACCCCGTCCACTACAATTAGCTCAAATGTAGACCTGGGCAACTGGCTGTGTACACAATTTGGTTAGAGATATGTAGTGCATGTTCCTTGTTCTTTGTGGATGGAACCCCAGAGGGCAGGGCCACTCTGACATCACCACTCCTGAGCACTCCCTCTGGCTATTTAAATTCCCACAAAAGTCTAAGGAGTTAGAGATTATTTACTGTATATATTGGGATTTTTCTTTAAATATTGCTGTTTCTTGTTGGATTTTCTGGATTTTTTTTGGAAATTTTTTTAAGACTTGCTTACTCTTTATTGTGTGGAAGCACATTACATCCAAAATGCCTCGTTTGTATAAACAAGAGTACTCAGAGCTGTCTAGAGCTAACTGTTGAATCTGTTTGATCATCTGTTGGATGCAGTTCCCTTAGCTATAGAGCATCTGACTCTTAAACAATCTGTTTACCAGTGTTATGTACATTGGATTCAGCATTGAAAACAGGGCTCGAGACTTATTATGTTATCATAGCATTGGCTTGTTAAAGGGGCTGCTGCGGTCGTTTCTTATTGTTTTCCCAACTGTTTCCTTTTTGCTATTACTACGTCCTTTCTGTTTTCTTTCTTAGCTCTGCCAGTTTTGGCACTTCATTGGCACATGCCTGAATGACCGTCGACCAGTAGCTCTAAAACCGGTGTTGATGAAGTGTTTTGAGAGACTGGTCCAGAGTCATATCATGTCCTTCATCCTTCCCACCTTTGATGCACACCAATTTGCTTACAGTGCTTACAGGTCTACTGAGGACACTGTTGCTGCTGCTGTCCATGCTACCCAGTCCCATCTGGAGCACGAGGGAAGCTAAGCACGTCTCCTCTTTATTGATTTTAGCTCTGCTTTTAAAACCATCTTCCCTCACAGATCGGTGTGCAAGCTGCTAGCCCTGGGACTCCCGTATTCCACCTGTATATGGATTAAAGACTTCCTGACAGACTGGAAACAAAGGTGTAGGGTCTTCAACATCAGCACTGGCTTTCCTCAGGGCTGTGTGCTGAGCCCCATGCTCTTCACGCTGTACACACATGACTGCACCCCTGCCCACCACTCAACACCATTGTCAAATCTGAAGACGAAACCACTGTGGTGGGGCTCATCTCTGGGGAGGATGAGACCGCCTACAGGGATGATGTGGAGTGGCTGACAGCATGGTGCACTGACAACAACCTACTCCTGAACACAATTAAGACCAAGGAGCAGAGGGGATGTATGGAGAGGGTATCCGACTTCCGCTTCTTGGGAGTCCACATCATGGAAGACCTTTCCTGGAGTGTGGACACAGCTGAGCTGGCGAAGAAGGCTCAGCAGAGACTTTATTTCCTGAGAGTCCTCAGGAAATATAACATCCCTCAAAAACTGCTGGTGTCCTTCTATTGCTGCTCTATTGAGAGTATCCTGTGCTACTGCCTCGGCATGTAGTTTTCCAGCTGCACAACAGCGCAGAGGAAAACACTTCAATGGATCTTAAAGACTGTTCAGGAGATCATCAGCTGCACTTTAACCTCTCTGGATGAGCTGCACAGCTCTCGCTGCCTCAGGAAAGCGGAAAACATCTTGAAAGACTCCTCACACCCGCTCATGACATGTTCCAACTGTTGCCATCAGGCAAAAGATATAGGAGCATCACAACAAAGACAAGTAGACTGAATAACAGTTTCTGCCCTGTTGTATTAGGGCACTGAACGCCACCTAATCACCTCCAATGCAGCAGTGCAATAGATGACATCTTGTGTAATAGTGTTCATGTGCAATAAGGTCTTATGTTGAATGTTCTTATCCTTTCTAATCCTTTTGTTATTATATTTATTTATATTGTGACACTGCAGGGACAGCACCTAATTTTGTTGTATTTGTTACAATGACAATAAAGATATTCTGATTCTGATATGCTTGGAAGTGGATGTGTCATCTTATCTGATGGGTCTGTTTTTAAGCATCATCTATACAAATTTGCCTATTCGTCCTTTTCAGAATGCAGCTTACTTTGGAATTATGACTAACACTCTGTACATAACTTACTGAATGTAAACTTTTATGCTTTAATATAATGTTTTGTGTTTAGGCCATGCTTCTGTTCTTGATAATAATTTGTAGAGCATGCTAGTCTCCAAAGTGGAAGTGTGCATAATAATTGAATTATTGAATTATTTGTTTCTAGGTGAATAGTCAGGTAAGCAGTGATTGAACTATTTCATGGAAAGGAAATGTGTGTCAAAACTATGAACATAAAACGCCTGACAAATAAGAGGATCCTGTCTCATTCTTATTATACTTATACTTATTTGAATAGCTTTGTTAATCCAATATATTATCATGGTACTTCTTAAAAGCTGTTAAAGTTTATGTTTTATCTTAATTACTTGTTAGTTTATTCCATACTCCCTTAATTAACTTTAATGTTATACTTAATATGTAGAAAATTCGATCAAACTCTAGGTTAGAGCTAAAGCGACTAGAACAAAAACAAGTAAATTGTATATTGTACAGGATGTGTGTTATATGTGGCCTGAGATGAATGGAGAAATAGTGGAGCCAATTATTATTTTTAAGTTTTCACAAACTGGATCAATGCATTCACTTTTATTTTTTTTTAAGTGAGTGCAGTATTTTCCCTTAAGTTAACTGAAAACATTTATGTGGTTACGAAAAGCTAAGTTCTCCCAGATTTTTAACCTGAATTCACTCAGAGCTCACTTTTACAGTATTTCCAACCCAGAGGATGGCTATTAGCAATATGAAAACTGAAAAGAACTCAGTTGATTACATGTCATTCCACCTGATGAGGAGAATCAAAGCAATATTTTGGGCAATCAATAAACTTTCTTCCCTTCGGCATTTTGTTCTGGTATTTTTCCATAAACATTAAGGGTTATTATTTTTAATATTATTATTGTTATTAATAGGAGACTCCAATTCAGAAACTGACAGGAATAATAAAATATCAGATAGTTAAAAAGTCATTTATCAAATGTTTCTTAAACAAAAGTAAACTTAAATGAGCAAAGGAAGGAATATACATGACAGAACACACAGAAGCCAAAACAAATAAGAACTAGAGGAGTGGATCACTGGTTTACTTACCCCTAAAATTCCCATGATGTCTCATGTTTATCAGTGAGACACTTAGATTCATTGGCCTCAAACTACTGCCCATTGTGGCAAAGGTGCTATATAGGCGTCGACCCGACACAAAATGACAGCAGAAGAACGTATAAAAATAAACAAAAAGATTTATTTTCTTCAGCTGGGGTCTACGTCTTCCCCGTGTCCCTCAGCCCTAACACAGTCCCAAAACACGCAAAACCACAAAGCAAAACACCACCACAAAACACTCTAATTTCTCAACTACTCGTCCAAGGCAGCTTTGTCCTCCTCCTCCCAACTCTGCCGCCCGGAGTGGTGACTGTCAGCTCCTTTTATAGCCCACCCGGAAGTGCTGTAGGTGCTCGTTGATTTACTTCCAGCTGCACCTCCAGATGAGGCTGCGTTCCCGCCCAGATGGGCTTTTTAGGTGGTTGGCCATGGGGCCCAACAGGAATGAGCTCAAGTGTTCCAAAATATTGACCCCGATGCAACCCGGGGGACTGCCAGAAAGTGTTCTGGGGGACATAGTGTGCATCCCATGACTGCTCCCCCGGATCCATTGTCAAAGGGGCGTTCCGACCGGGCATGGGCCCCGGCCATCTGCCACACTATCTAGTAGACTGCTGTCTTGTATTGCTCCAGTTCAAGTTTTTTTGACTCATGTAATGGGGGTCTCTATTACATCTTCAAATGACATCACTTAATAGGTTATCGACTGTTATTAAACTGTTATAACCTCCAGGGACCATTGCCTCTAGGAGATCCTGTGATTGCTTTAGGATGACTAAGTGGCCATTTTCGTATGCCTGTTTCTTACCACATTCATCATCTCCTTAGTACATTCCTGCTGGGGCTTCTTTGTTTGGGCACAACAAGTAGGATAGGCTAGCAATATCCTAAGGAAGATGCAAACATCCTGCAACCGAAGAACATGAGATGTTTGTAAACGAAGGGTGCCATTCATTCTATCAAGCTGATTTGATTAGCTAATAACTAAGCTGTCCTGATATCTTGTTCAGTTTCATAGTTTGTTCCAGATTTCTGCAGCCCTTTGTGTGAAGAAATCTAAGTATGTGATTCAATATTTAATTGAAAGAATGCTACTGAAGCATTTTTTTTGATGTCTTTGAGAATTATGAAGATCAGCATTAGCTCTCCATTCACCCTTCTCTGCTCCCCACTAAAGAGTTTTAATAGGAGTTGAACATATATCCTTTAAGCCTGTTTTGCTCTTCTCTAAAAAACTTCCAGTGCTGCTATGTCTTTTTCATAGTGTGATGGCCATAACTGCACATAGTACTCACTAGTGCATTAAGCAGCCAGAGCATAATAGTCCTTGATACATGTTGTATTATTTTAAAATGTAAAAATCTTATTTTCATTTTTTTATTGTGTCTGCTCTTTGCTTAGATGATTGGAATGCTGCATAAACCTCTTTCTCTGTACGTTCCCTATTTCCTGCAAGTATCATGTTTGACTTGTCCACATTAAATTGAATATTTTGTCAAGATTGTTTATGCCTTTCTGACTTTTGTTCTATTTGTTGCCTCTTCTGTGTTTGCTCCAATTTTGGTTTCATCTGCAAATTGGTCAAGTCTCCTAACTAATTCAGAGGTTATGCTATTAATATAAACTAGCCAGCTGCAAACTTCTTTCAGCTTAAGGGTGAATCACATACTCTAGGGTGACAGGGGAAAGTAAGGGGAAGAGCATTTAAGACTGAAACCAGGAAGCACTTCTTTATGTGAAGAGTTCTGGGAATCTGGAACAAACTACTGAGACACGAGTTGAAGCAGACACCTTGACAAACCTTCTGAATAATCTGGATGAGATATTAGGACAGCTTAGTTCTTAGCTAAACAAACGAGCTTGATGGACTGAATAGTCTCTTGTCATTTGTGAAATTTCTTATATTCTTACTGTATATGCTGGTTTTGCATGTCCAAAACCAGGTCTAATATTAAGATTTCTTACCCAGTACCAAGACGGTATGTATCTGTCTTTTGCTTCCCAAGAATCTTTTATAAATAGCATAGGCTCTTGTGAGAAGGGTCACAAGATTAAATTTATTGAGAGTGGAGATGTCCATAGATAATGCACTCTATGAAATACTTTGTTTTTCCTACAGAACTCACTTAGCTTACAAGTTTATTTCTTTTTTTGATTTCCTTTGCAAACTGCTACAAACTAAGGCCTTATGCTCTGGAAAGACATTTAGGACTTTGTGTTCTAAGTGGTGCTATATTCAGATTTCAGTAAGATAGACAGATTGGAATAAGATTCAGCTCTCACCGTGCCAAACAAATAAGGCTGTTAATAAATGCACAACTGCAAATGAATAACCACAGACTAAGTTATAAGACGCAAAGTGTGATCCACTAGATCATTTTGCTAGATTATGATGAGCTTTCATTTTAAATGGGTACATAAAGAAAAAGTAGCAGGAAATATGTATTATATAAACACAAATCATGTCTGCTACCTGATGTTATTCCATTTATATCTGGGGCCTCATGTATAACGCTATGTGTAGAATTCACACTAAACATGGCGTATGAACAAAAACAGAAATGTGTGTATGCACAAAATAAAATCAGATGCATAAAACTGTGCAAAAGCAAAGTCCCACATACTTCACCTTTATAAATCCCAATCAACATGAATGAACATATGCAGAATTGTGCATATTTGAATATGCAAATCAATATAAATATCCCCTTCTGTACATTGTTTTGTTAAAAAGCATATGTAAAAAAGAAGAGTTTTACTGAATGCAAAGTGGAAGTCCTACTGAATGAAAGGGAAACAAGGAAAAGCATACTTTTTGGTGGTTTAGGCAGTGGTATGAACAACAAAATGAAATTGATAGAGTGGCACTCAAAAGCTCATGCATCTGTACCATGTTTGTGAAGAACTCATTTTGACTTAAAAGATACCAAACGTATCCTTTAAGTGATTATTGTTTTCTATATACTGTATACCATATACTAATACAAATTACAATCCATAAACTTACTATTTGTTTTTTTTACTGTATAGTGAAAGGATTCATGAACTTAGGATGGAGTTACTAGGAGCAAAGGCACCACCAAGCTTGCACAGGGCAGAGCTATGTCCAGCACACAGCCTCCAGAATCATGAACAGTCCTGCACATGGTATGATCAGAAACCATTCGCTGCTAGGAGAGTTACCCTCTATATGTGTGCTGTGTGCCCTCGGAAGGAACTGGTCAGAGACATCAGCATGACAGAGAAAAATAAACAGTTCCTTCCTGGGAGGAAGGATGTAATATACCCCAAGACACTGGTTGCCTTTTGGCAACCCAGCTACTGGCAGGAATGCTTCATGCTCTCCTAATAAACAGAATGAGGCTAGAGATGTAAAACCTGAGTTGGCAATTCCTCCTGGCTGTTAAAGGGCATACATGTTGCCCCTGAGGCATAAGGCCTGATACTTTAAGGATAACTGAAGTCTCTGGAGCACAGAATGCTGCTAGAAAAAGTTGTAATCTGATATCTCAAGAGCAAATGGAAAGCTGGGGTATGAAGCCACCTCATAGCCTGTGAAAATTTTAGGGCAGAGTTAGGAGGAAAGTGGGGTAACACACATATATTGTAGTTCAAGGAAGCAGAGCCAAGACGGAGAGAAAGGGAATGTGAGGATGTTATAAGCTATTTTGTTTTTCATAGCCTTCATTTATCCATCCATCCATTATCCAACCAGCTATATCCTAACTACAGAGTCACAGGGGTCTGCTGGAGCCAATCCCAGCCAACAAAGGGCGCAAGGCAGGAAACAAACCCCAGGCAGGGCGCCAGCCCACCGCAGGGCACACACACACCCACACACCAAGCACATACTAGGGACAATTTAGAATCACCAATGCACCTAACCTGCATGTCTTTGGACTGTGGGAGGAAACCGGAGTACCCCCATGCAGACACAGGGAGAACATGCAAACTCCACACAGGGTGGACTCGGGAATTGAACTGTGCCACCACCTTCATTTATGTGTTTTATAATCATTGTGTAAAATATTTATGTTTTATATGAGGGTTTATATCTTTTTGGTCAATGAACTTTGTATGTTTTAGATGATGTCTCATTTCCTGGTTTGTCTTACTAAAATACTGTTTCTCAGTTTTGTGAGGCAGTATAGAGGATAAAATTGCTTTGTTGTGATACTGGCAAGCTGTCCCAGTTGAGATACAGAGGTCCAAACTTGTTAAAGTAAGCATAGAATAGAAGCACCTAAATTGTTAAGAGTTTTTTAATATACAATATTGTTTTGTGTATATTATTTTGTGTTTATGATTTTCTTTTCATTTTCAACCTGTTATTCATTTTCATCACAGTATTTTATTAGTAAATCAAGGGTGTCGCCATTTTGTATGTTTTTCATAGCCATAATTTGTTTAGGGCTGGGGTGTTCAACTTTGATCCCAGAGGGCCACAGTGGCTGCAGGTTTTCATTCAGACCCTTTTCTTAACTAATGACCTGTTTTTGCTGCTAATAAAATACTTTTCCCTACATTTAACTGACTTGCTGTTTGCAATTTAGACCTCTCAATTGCTTCTATTTCTCAATTACAAGCCAAACAGTAATAACATACAAAAGGGGTCAACACATGACCGGCTAACCTGTGTCTATCATACAATTCGTGAAAATAAGGAAAGGCGAAGGTCTCAGTAATGTTGAAATGCTCAGGTCCACAAAACATTTTGATGGTGCTTTGTGCTGTGGTAGAATGAGAGCATCAACAAGCTGTGGTATTTCATGTATATAATGAGTTAACAACAAGAATTGCCTTCTAATTATGAAAATAATTGGAGTGGAATTGGTTGGAGTTTAAAGCCTCCAACTTAGCAGGTCATCTGTTGGCTCACTTTACATGTCATTTCTATTTGGCTGCCTTTTAAGGAAAAAAGAAGAAATTCAGAGAATGGTTAAATAACAGAGGCAATTGAAATGAAGGGAAAAGATGTCAATTAACAGCAGAAATTGGTTACTGATTAAGGAAGTGACAGGAAGGAAATCCTGCAGCCACTGCAGCCTTCTAGGTTTGGAATTGGACAGCCCTGGCTTATTCTGTTGCTAGCATGTGAATGGAGGCCACAATGGTGTAATGTCACAGACCATGTTCTATTTAAAATGGTAATGCACTATTAATAGTTTCTGGATATTGCAAAGTAAAACAGCCCATGCTAGTCAATGAAGTGTTTGAATGCTCTTCAAATTTTGATGTTTGGTTAGTGATTTGGACAGATATTTTTTACTTTTTGCTAAAACGTTTTGACTGCAAGCTCTCTAAAATCTCCTGAACCTTGAGTAATACTAACTCTTTTTTTGTCTTTTCCTCTGAGGCAGTACATTGTGATCCAGTTAATCTGAACTTTGTATTCTCCCTTATCTATAACCTTCTCTTGAGCATTTTCCTTAATAATCACAGCATTTTTTGTCTCCTGTGTGTTTTTCTAGGTGTGGAGTGTTGCCACAAGGGTTCTATTCTGTCAAAACATTTCAGAAGGGATGTTATCTAAAAATGCACAACTTTAAGTCAAAGCTGGTCGTAACTGTTCATCTGAACAATGAATTTACGTCAGAATTTATGAGGGAGTTAAAATCAATAAATATATGTTCCTACTAAATCCGTACAAAATAAAAATTACCAGTGACCTCTAAAAGTGCAGAATAATGCCTCAAATCAAGATTTAAGAGTCACAATAAAAAAGAAACAGTTTGTCAGCCCTTTAGTGTGGTGGCTGCTCTGTAGCCTGTTGAGAATTCCCTTCCAGTTTGAACTTTAAAACCATCTAGTAAGAGAAGAACTGTTTGTTCTGTCTCTGTCTCTCCTATATTCATCCCCTGAGCTGGTGTTAAATCCAGCAGTATACCCCAGAGCAGAAGGTGACAGCCTCCAGATCCCAGAACAGACTGCAAGTGACTCCAAAGGGACTACTAAAAGAGTCTCCAGCAGTGTGCTTAGCTGATGTTGACTGCCACTGCTGAAAAAAAGCTAGCAATTGATGCCACTTTTTTGTCAACTTTAGATTTTTTATTGTTGAAAGGACTGTCCCCCATACATACATACATGACAAAATATCTGTGGGAAGCAATGCATTTGTTTCAAGTATAAATTACAGGGTCTGCAGATTAAACCCATTATCTCTAATCATTTAGTTCAGACAGCCAAGAAAGGGCCAGAACTTGTTGCAGCACAATCATACAAGATTACTGAATTTTGCGTTTTCTTACTTTGTCGTTACAGCCCAGTTTAGCAAATTCTGGACAGTGTTATGATAAATTGCAAAACTCTGCACCGACTTTATTGATTAGACTGCAAATGATAAATATAATACCTTTAGAATTGTTCCACTATTTCATTGGATAATACCAGAGGTACTTGTTTGTCAATAAGAAACAAGTAGAATCCAACCAACCATTTTCTAACCCGCTGAATCTGAATACAGGGTCACGGGGGTCTGCTGGAGCCAATCCCAGCCAACACAGGGCACAAGGCAGGAACCAATCCTGGGCAGGGTGCCAACCCACCACAGGACACACACAAACACCAAGCACACACTAGGGCCAATTTAGAATCGCCAATCCACCTAACCTGCATGTCTTTGGAGTGTGGGAGGAAACCGGAGTGCCCGGAGGAAACCCACGCAGACACGGGGAGAACATGCAAACTCCACGCAGGGAGGACCCGGGAAGCGAACCGGGTCTCCTAACTGCGAGGCAGCAGCGCTACCACTGCGCCACCATGCCGCCCCACAAGTAGAATCATTTCTTGTTATTCTTTTAATTTTTGATTCTTCTCAGATTTGAATATTTGACCAGCAGGTATTACAAGTAAAAAGTACATCATTCGTTAAAAATGTTTTCATTTTTGAAATATAATTATTATAACATTAAGAGGGAAATTAACACTTTAAAATAAAGTAACCTATTTATTGAAATTTTAGAAAAAGTGATAACATTGCCAATATAAGTGATACACCTTTAAATAAATCATATGCACAAGAATGATGTGAAAATAATTTTATAAGAAAAGGCTAGTAGTTCTCACAAATCTTCTAGTTTTTGCTCTTTGTGTACTACAATCATTCTATTTATCACTAGATAGCCATCTGCCTGTGCTGTCCATCTAAGATGGGTTGAAATCTAAGTAATCAACGTAAACCTCAGCATTAACATTTGCAGTGAACAATGAAATACACATGTCCCTGCTATATGCTATGGGAGTCATAAAAGTAGCATTAATGTGTGTGATGCACTATCTATTGGAAAGACAATGTAGTGCATTTTATTACTTCAAATGTTTGTGATGTGGTTTAGAATGACAGAGACACAGCAACCAGTGAAAGTGCTGGGGAGGAAGGACAGGCATCCTGGATGAAATAAAGGATGGTGCGAGATGTTCAGCCCGGACACAACCAAATGCACACCAATAGTTTAGAAAAACCCACACTTTTATTAAACTAATGTCCCCAAACACCACTCCCGCACACACACAGTGCTCCAACACCACAACACCCTTCCTCGGGCCTTTCACTGTCCATGGATAGGCTTTCTTCCTCTCGTCACTGGAGCTTCATCCTGCTCCAGCTCCCGACTCTAGCTCCTCGACTGTAGGAAGGTGGCCTCTTTTATATCCTCCCTGATGTGCTCCAGGTGCTTGCTGATGATCTTCCGACAGCACTTCCTGGTGTGGTAGAAGTGTCACACTAGCACCCAGAAGCACTCTGGGTGTCCCTGGAAGGTCCTTCCTCCACCTTCCCAGGTGTGGCGGAAGTGTCAATCTCCCAGGCTCCATGACGCTCGGGGCGCCCCCTGGCGGCAACCACGGGCCCCAGTAGGGTTTGATCGCCCTTGCTCCATCCTCGTGGTCCCCTCATCATCCAGGGTGGATTCCCCCACGTGGCCCGGGGAACATATAGACCACCTCCCGGTCCTTTCAGATTTCCCAGATGGGTCTGATCCCCAGCCTCCTGCCACAATGGATTCATAAACTGGCCAGGAGCCCATAATGAATGGACTGCGTGAACTAAGAGTAGTTCATTCCCCCACATGATAGGTGGCAGTGTTATGCAAGGATAGACCAGATTAAGACACCCGTAGGGCTGTGTTTCTGTACTCCAACTCCCATGCCACCCCTTGAGGCTCCCCGCTGATGAACCTGCAGCTGGTATCTTGGCTCCAGTAGAGATGTGACAGGTAGCAAGGCCTTGCAGGTTTTAACATTTTCATATTATAAAACCTAGTGAGTCTGAGTGTCAGTGGGCACAGTGATAGACTGGCACCACATCCAAGGTTATTTTCTGCTCTGATTCTTGCCCCAATGATGATGAATCAGAACAGGTGAGTTTGAAAATGTCATGTGATCAGAGGTTTAGTTGAAAGAGGGAAAAAGTCACCTCGGGCTATTACTTATTTGACTCTACAGTTTGGAGGTGTGCTGCGTCAGGGTCTCAGAAGTGGGAGCAAAGGAAGTCAGAATTGACAGCGTGAGAAAAGAGAAAAAGAAAGATAAGGTAGTAAAGGTGGGAAAAAGGGTGAGTGTACTGCCCTGAATGAGAAATTCAGCAATAGTTTTGGAAAAGGACCAGGAGATAAGATGTGAAACAATTGAGGGGCAAGATTTGTAATCAGGATATCTGTAGCATGATCATAAAAACCGAAGACAGAACTCTAAATCACAGTCAAAAGCGGTTGCTCTACAATCATTAAAGAAGAAAAGTCTCACAAAATACACAATCACTGAACGTTTTGTATCTTTCCACAAATGCAGATCATTTAGAGGTGTTCATTGGTTGATGTCACATCCGCTCACTTTCAGGTCATTTACCTAGCAATACAGTGACAACTGCTCACAAAATGGCACCCCCTGTGATAAATAAAATGGTGTTGTGGAAAAGATGGTAAAATAATTAAACTTTTTAACAAGTAATGGCAAATTCAGAATTTATGAGTTAAAAACTCTAATTCTATGTATTTTTTTCACAGAAAACACCCCTGGAAACACATGAAAAATTTAGGAAAAATGCAAATCACAACAATGAGCCACATTTCCAAGTACAGAGGAATGCAAACCCCCATGTTTACATTCCACTTTTGTTTTCCCAGTGATTATACTTTAGTATATATTTTATTTTTTATGAAAGGTACCATTTTGATATTTTTGTCCTCCTTGCCATCAAAGAAAAAGTGCTTGTCTTAGCACAAGGTACATTGTCAGCTGGTCAATATGACAACCCTTCATGTGAGAAGGATTGTAAATGTAAAGATCAGGATTGTCTCATGTGAAGTTCAGAGGCAAATCATAGGTAAGCTGAAAATGTGCTGCAGAGTGGAAGAAAAATCTGAGTGAATGTGGAGGCGTAGCAAAGCTTAAAAGATTTCAGGAAGACAGAACCTCTTCATAGGTTTTCATATTATGAAACATGAGCCTGAGACCCAAAACTTGTTTAATTCTTTTTATTGTATTTTTAGCAGTCTCCTCTAACCAACTTACAAGATAATAACATGATTGCCTTGTTTACCTATATCTTTGATACAATTCAGCACACCGGCTCATTGAGTGGTGGTTTGGATTGAAGTGGTCATTTTTTCATTTAAAATCCAGTGCATTAGGCACTTTATCACAATGACAACCATTGTAGGGTCTGCTTAATGGTTTAAAGTGAAAGTGATGCAATATAAATGACTCCCATATTGGAGGTCTGTCATCTTATAAAAGGTCCCTGCATTGCCTTCTAAGAAACAAAGCTATATAGCCAAGGTATTGGGATCCCCGTTTGTACCCATGTAATTCCACCACTTCATTTCTGACAGTCAGATCTGCATTCAGGTTTGTATTCAGGAAAATACTCTAAAATATCATTGAACAATAAGTGCATGTTCACACTTCTGCATTTCTCTGTGGTATTTCTGGTGCCACATAACATGTAGCACACCATTACAATTTCTCTTATTCTAAAGCTCCAGTCATAAACCCTCTGAGAAGCACAATATGTTTTTCAGAAAATGCTGCATATATTCTGCATGTAGACGCATGAGAAAACACCTTTGTGGTTATTAATGCATATTTTCTACTGGAAAATGCACAACACAGGAGGTCCTTCCCTTTCTAAATCCTATCAACTGCCCTTTCCTGCTTCAACATATGAAGCTCAGGACATGCTCACTTTGGACACTGCAGGCCAATGCACCCAATATCTTTGCTGTCTCCAAAGTATTTTTGAATCTTACAATTGCCATGATTGTCATCATAATTGGCCAAGTGGGCACAGATTTACCAGAACACCATAACACATGTTGTACAGCTCAACAAACTGTCATCAAGTGTCAGAAAATGTCAACACTAATATTTCACATCTAAAAAATGTGCCTTCCTTTACAACCGTACAATCTGTACTTACAGGTGTGAATCATACTTTATCTTGCATGAGCTGTTTAGAATTGTTGTTAAACATTAAGTTATGTATTGATCATAGATCAACATTATTTATCATGTCATTATGTTGAATAATTTATAGTAATATGAAGATGTGGAAGTAGAATTTCCATCCCATTCAATTTCCATATTATCTCTAGTCAATCCAGTTCAGGGTTATAAGGACCAAATGTTATTCTGGCAGAAGCCAGACATGAGAAAGTCTGCAGTGATGAATACCTTATATTTTAAATATAGAGGGGAGAGTTGGCATCAAATGAAGGACTTATCCATATTCATCACCCATTTTACAATATTGTGTAAATAGGGTTATTGTATGAATTAGATTTTACAATTTTATCATCCCTCCATCCAAGTATATACTTTGCAGCGTCATTTTAAAAAAACATAAAAACTGTTTACTTCATTAAGGGCAGAGGGAGCGAGTGAGCATTTTGGAATGCAGCCTAGAACAAACTGCCCACTCACGTTGTTAGTATAGAAACCCTGCTGTCTTTGAAGAAATGGCTGAAGGAGATAATTACATCAATTAACTTCGAGGTAATGAGCTAAAAGGCATGAACATTTTTCAGTGTGAATATTTGAACTTTTTCAGAGGAGAATGTCAAAAAATTCAGAGAAAATACAATCTTTTGTCATTTTTTAATATTTAGTCATGCCTAGTCTGAACCAAGATGATAGATGCTGTTTTTGTATTCAAAATATTAGCCCAGAAGAACTTGTGTTCTAATGTGTAGTATTCAATATATAACACTGAGTACAGTTTCACGGCACTTACAGCAATAATGCACTTTAAATTTTATACCGTAAAACCAAAAATTACATGAAACACATTGAAACAGAATTTATCTCAATGATTAATATAAGCCAGGGGTTCTTAAACTTTTTGACTTGTAGACACAAATAAGAAAATTGGCACCATATTGGGACCCAAGAAAAGGGTTATTATCCTAGCAACAGTGGAGCCATCTGTACAAAAATAACAATGACTATTTCAACATTAATATTAATAAAAGAGAAAAGTGGAAAGTCGAAATCAAATATTATTTGACACATATAGATTAAAATTATGACAAAATATTCCTTCATCTGTCCATTTACCTATTCATCCATTCATCATTGAATGAGTTCAAAATTCAGTCTAATCCCATTCCAGTCAAATAAGTTCTTGTTACGCGCACTTCCACCTTTAGAACTCAGCACTCTTTATACTAATTGCAGATATCCATCCAATCCATCCATCTACCAAACCCACACCAGTAAAGAATAAAGCACATACACTCATTTACTCAAATCAGGTCAATTTAGAGTCTTTAACACCATGCCAGTGTATTTTGGGAGGTAACCTCATTGACTGGAAGAAACAATGGGAAAGTATGCATCCATTTGCCATGAGACAACAGCATGTGCCTTGCCATTACAGACCTTGTTTTTCTTGTTTATATTATATTCTTACTTCAGACCCCTGCCTTTATAATGCTATTTTTTCTTTCTATATTTTCCTTCTATTGCTGTCAGTGGAAGAGTGTTTTGTGTTCATAACATTTGGCTTATGCTAATTTTCTATCTGCTTCTTACAGCAGCAGTGTGCATCAATGACTAATCTGTTTGACCGGCTCAGAAAAATGCATAAAGTTCTAGTTATTCCCTTTAAAGGTTATGCCCTCTTTCTTGGATTTTAACACATTTTCACCCACCTTCTGGATAAAATGCTCGAAGTACTTTTGAGAAGAAGTTAACTAAGTGAATGGAGCTAATGAATAAGGAACTTGTGAAGTACAGTAGTGTCTCTCAGACATCTGAAACTTCTCATTTTGGTGCCATTACAAAACTGAGGTGCAGACACATATTTGTTTGTCCCCATGTCTTATATACATGGTCACCCCTAGAGAAGAGGACTATTTTGTACCTCATCCGAATCCTGTAACTCCAGTAATGCAAATAGCTGACAAAGTGTACAGCATTTAATAAGAGTGTTTTTTTTCTGCATAAGCAACAGTTATAGATGACCTTCTAACATGAAGCAAATTAGTTGTAAAAATTAAAAAGTAAACTTGAATGTGAAAGATCCCTCTTTTGTCCACTACCCTTTAATAGGCTACCTCCTAAGATTTGTAACTGAGAGAGCCTATTATGAGACTGACCTGGTATCCAGAGTTGGTTTCTCCTATTTGATGAGAGATAATCTTTGGCTCCTAGTGGCTCTGAAATGAAGAAAGTGGTCCACAAAATGAAAAGATATTATGGTTGGCAAAGTAGCACTCCAGGACTTGACCAGCAGCCCAATCACTGCATACAGAGGGTTTTAAATGGATTGATGTAAAGTCTGATAAATTTAGTTCATAATGCCTGAGAGAAGCAAAATTATCTGCAGACTTAGATGGTTACAAGAAGTAATGAGCTGACCTTTATAAAGTTGCGTCAATGACAAAATGCACAGTGCATCTCAACAGAGAGTAGTTAGTAATACTATGGTTACCAGGGCTAAAATGGTGTCAACCTAAGAAAAATAAATATGGCATTGTGGAACAATGTAAAAATATTACAACTACGTTAGATACATAATAATAATTGAGATATTTGAAACCTCCATACAAAACTGCAAATAGGATAATGTTCAGAAACACCCTAAATGAAGGCTAAAAAAAATTTAAACAAAAATGAAATTATAACAACAACCCTAAGCATATTTCTTCATTTAAAAGTAGCCATTAAGTTATAGATCTTGTGATGCACCTGGAGACATCATCAGTCCAAGTACACTTGGTGTTTCAGGCCTCACAACATCAGTCACCCTCTCCCAGGCAACCAATCTTGGGTTGATCCATCCTCGACTTGTGTCAAGGTAGCACAATATCCTCCATGGATTCCCTCTTCAGATCCACAACCACTTGGAGGTAACATCATCTGCCCCTGGCACTTCCCTAATGGTCTTTGTCTTGCTGATCCCTGTGATTCAGTGCATGTGGTAAATCCTGCAGAGGAACTGACCACAAACCACTGTAGCCCACTTCAGTGAACCCACACCTCACTCTTTACCTTTTGCTGCAACACTACTCCACCGGTTTTGCATACTTACAGTTAGGTCCATAAATATTTGGACAGAGACAACTTTTTTCTAATTTTGGTTCTGTACATTACCACAATGAATTTTAAATGAAACAACTCAGATGCAGTTGAAGTGCAGACTTTCAGCTTTAATTCAGTGGGTTGAACAAAACGATTGCATAAAAATATGAGGCAACTAAAGTATTTTTTAACACAATCCCTTCATTTCAGGGGCTCAAAAGTAATTGGACAAATTAAATAACTGGAAATAAAATGTTCATTTCTAATACATGGTTGAAAACCCTTTGCTGGCAACGACAGCTTGAAGTCTTGAACTCGTGGACATCACCAGATGCTGGGTTTCCTCCTTTTTAATGCTCTGCCAGGCCTTTACTGCAGCGGCTTTCAGTTGCTGTTTTTGTGGGCCTTTCTGTCCGAAGTTTAGTCTTCAACAAGTGAAATGCATGCTCAATTGGGTTAAGATCAGGTGACTGACTGAATTTTCCACTTCTTTGCTTTAATAAACTCCTGGGTTGCTTTGGCTGTATGTTTTGGGTCATTGTCCATCTGTATCATGAAACGCCGCCCAATCAATTTGACTGCATTTAGCTGGATTTGAGCAGACAGTATGTCTCTGAACACCTCAGAATTCATTCGGCTGCTTCTGTCCTGTGTCACATCATCAATAAACACTAGTGTCCCAGTGCCACTGGCAGCCATGCACGCCCAAGCCATCACACTGTCTCCACCGTGTTTTACAGATGATGCTTTGGATAATGAGCTGTTCCATGCCTTCTCCATACTTTTTTCTTCCCATCATTCTGGTAGAGGTTGATCTTGGTTTCATCTGTCCAAAGAATGTTTTTCCAGAACTGTGCTGGCTTTTTTAGATGTTCTTTAGCAAAGTCCAATCTAGCCTTTCTATTCTTGAGGCTTATGAGTGGCTTGCACCTTGCAGTGCACCCTCTGTATTTATTTTCATGCAGTCTTCTCTTTATGGTAAACTTGGATATTAATTTCAACATCCTGGAGAGTGTTGTTCACTTGGTTGGCTGTTGTGAAGGGGTTTCTCTTCACCATGGAAATGATTCTGTGATCATCCACCACCGTTGTCTTTCGTGGACATCCAGGTCTTTTTGCGTTGCTGAGTTCACCTGTGTTTCCTTTCTTTCTCAGGATGTACCAAACTGTAGATTTTGCCACTCATAATATTGTAGCAATTTCTCAGATGGGTTTTTTCTGTTTTCGCAGCTTATGGATGGATTCTTTCACCCGCATGGAGAGCTCCTTTGACCGCATGTTGTCTGTTCACATCAAAATCTTCTACATGCAAGCACCGCACCTCAAATCAACTCCAGGCCTTTTATCTGCTTAATTGATAATGACATAACGATGGACTTGAACACACCTGCCCATGAAATAGCCTTTGAGTCAATTGTCCAATTACTTTTGAGCCCCTGAAATAAAGGGATTGTGTTAAAAAAATGCTTTAGTTGCCTCACATTTTATGCAATCTTTTTGTTCAACCCACTGAATTAAATTTGAAAGTCTGCACTTCAACTGCATCTGAGTTGTTTCATTTAAAATTCATTGAGGTAATGTACAGAGCCAAAATTAGAAAAAAGTTGTCTCTGTCCAAATATTTATGGACCTAACTGTAGCTTTCTTTCTCTCTCTGGCCTCCTCAAAATTGATCTCCGCAGAGAATGGTGAATTCCAAGAGGATAACCTGCTTGGTGTTTCCATATCTAGCCTTATTGATGTTGTTACCTCAGACTCTGGAAACTGAAATTATTTCCCAGGTCAAGCTTTCACCTCCTAGTCTCATGCAGTTGTGAACAGGTCAGAGGCAACACACCTGATAGCAGGAGGTAGCCTTTCCCCAGCATGAATGGAAGAGATGGTGCTCTTCACTGGGCAGAGGCACATCCACTACTTGGTCATGTCACAAATGATAGCGCTTTTTGTCCAGAGATTTTGAATATGAGCTAAGAATATATTTGAGGGTTCCTACATTCTGGTACAACCGGCTTGCTGGAAAGTTGATTTTTCTATAGTAGAAAAAATTAGATAGGCTTGGTAGAATGCATACACTACTTGGTTGCATTGCATCAGATGGTTCCAATGCTGAGGGCCAACTCTGGAAAAGGCATAATTATCCATAGTACACAACCTTATCCATGGGTGAAACAGCAAGTTAAAAGACCCTGATCCGGGGGAACCAATGAGCTTGTGACAAGTCAAAAGTTCATGAAGTTGCCCCTATAATTAACAATCTCTAGATGTCACTGTTCCTGAGCTTCACGTACACAATGTTGTTTTTTCACAACTCAACAATACCTGCCATTTAAATCATGAAGTCGCGGCATTTACATAATGTGGTCATAATCTGACATTTTGATTGGTAGGTGGTCTTTCCTCATTGATCAGTGGAGTTGTTAGGTTCGTGTCTTACAGTCTTGTGTACATACTAGCTTTTTCCATTGTTCTATGACCGGAATGAAGACATATTTGGCCATCACCACTACCTTATAATACCAGGAAAGACCTAGTAACTCCAAAAAAAAAAAAAAACAAACTCAGTTGTGAAAAAAAAGGCAGTTACTAGGTTTTTCCATTGCACATGAGAATTATCTATGCCAGTAAATTTGTATTCATGGTTGGCATGTTTTGTGGGCTCTTTCTCTATTTGGAAATCATCAGCTAGTAAGTTATCATCCTCTCATGATAGCATTGTTGAAAGTAGGCATGTATAAATTACAACTACAGTACTGTATATACAAATTCATATGAACTGTGAATGATCACCATTTCAGTTTTGATCTGCTACTTTTTAGTGGGTATTTGATGCTATGCCACCCCTACAGACTAGGTATGCTTCTGCTGATGCACTTTCTTGGCACTTTCCAATTTTTGTATCAATGTGGTCTCAAAGCCGAAATGGCAGCTAGGCATGTAGCACTTCTCCCACAATTCATAAATCTCAATCAGCTCTTTTAGTTTTCAGCCACTCCTGTTCTTTTCCAGCAACAACCTTCTGACAAGAAGCATCTGCAGCTACTCTTCAAAAAAATTAACTCACAACTCAGAATACAGCAGAATACACGAAAATGGAAACACATTTCACCCGTCCTTCTGATAGTTCACAAAGGGCTAGAGTCTATCCATTGGAAAACCAGTTCATCTCAGGACATGCACACACAAACGCACGCCCACAATCACTCAGATGGGACCAATTTAGAGTCATCAGTTAAACTAAATTTCATGCCTTTGAGATGTGAGAGGAGAATCAGAGTGCCCAGAGAAAAACTCATGCAGACACAAGAAAATCTCCACAAAATGCAAGGGCTCAGATCTGGAGCCAAAAGCTGTGAGGCAGAAGTATTAACCCCCACATCAGAATGCCGCCCACAACAGATTTCACATTCCATTTTATCACAGATAATACATTGTTCGATATTGAAACTAGTAACCATGTAAGAAACAGTTAAGTATATTTCATAGGAAGGAGAAATGAAGTCTGTGAGAGGAAAGCTGAGAGAACTGAGCACATGTTAGTTCAGCTCATAGCTACATGAAAAAATGTACAGAAACTGGGTCAGTAAATGACGCAAATGCACCTCACAAAATCACTATGTACCAACTGGTAGAATATTTTCAAGTAGCAGTAAAATCAGTTGGAATAATGCATAAAGGAAAAGGTGGTGGTTAATGATGAGTTGGACAAAATTGGTCCTGTGGTGAGCTGAAGCCATTACTAACTAGGTTTCATATAGTAATTGTGCATGTTTCCACATTTCTGAACATTCAAATCTAAAAAAGATTTAGAGCTTTATGGCAATTATAATGGTATGGGGTGTTCTGAAAAAACATAGTGTCCAGTTCAAGCAGGGAGAAATATGCAATACTGGATATAGTCAGAGCACAGTACCCAATCCCAATCATTTATTTGTACATGTTTCCAGTCTTTCTAAGAAAAATGGTTTGTGTAAGAAGAAAAAAATTTTGGGTTAGACCTATTGAAAAAAATATCAAATGGCAAGCATTAAAATTATGTGCAAAGAACCTGCAGCTCTGGGTTTAAAAGTGGCTAACCGAGTGCATCTATTAGTCAGTTCCTGCTACGTAAAACAAGACTTTAGGAAACATCTTATTTTCTATCAATAAGACAAAAGCCTTCTGGTTTCTTAAATGTACTTCCTCTCAATTTCCATCAGTGTCCTCAAGTACGTGATTCACAACTTAATCAAAGGAATTTATGTAAGAACCAAAGACATCCTTTAGGATAGGGACTGCCTATAGCACTAACGTGTAGTAACTCACTTCAGCATAACAAAGAGCTTAAAAAGGCTTTGTGTTTGTTACATATCAATGACAAAATAACAAATGCACTCTACCAAGCCTTTAAAGCCACTATTCCAAAGTGTTAATAAAATGTGTAAGAGAAGTGACCGAAACATGAGTTGGAATGTCACTTTAACTATCAAGCTGCAGGTAACAAAGCCAAAACCTTTATTGAGAAAAGTGTACGTGTGGCACACGCAGTTAGAAAAGTGGTGACACACCCTCACATTTACCAGAATATACCGTATTAGACTCATCTACAGTGCCTGAAACAACAAAACTCCTATTATTCATATTCATTTTATTCCTGGCCTACCAACATCACAATGTAATATGGATTAAAAACACATGCAAATGCATGATATCTAAAGTGACAGTGAATTGTTAATTACTCTGGGCATCCATTGTGGTAAGCCTGCATCATATTGCCAGCTCATAAATGAGTAAGATGGAGCAGATGAAAAATAAAATTAGAGGTGCTGACATTCCAAAGCATGTGATTTATTACAAATAAAAATGAATAAAGAAAAGGAGAGAATTAATAAACAATACAATTAGTAGTGCTCAGTCACAGATAAATGGCAACAGTTGTTGACCTTACCAACACACAGTAATGCTTTTTATGATGATTAGTCATACTAAAAAATGTAGAACTAACATACCATTCTCAAATGATTTAAATGCAATTCAGAGTCCAGAGGGAGTGGGAGCCTATCTTGACCACACTGGGTGCAGGGCAGGAAACAATCGTGAACACAACACTGGTCTATCACGGGACTTGAAAAATAATGTCTAAAATCTGAACTAAAGATAAACCATATATTACAGATTTTTCTTGCCTCATGCCATTTATCTTTTTTTTCTTTCCTTTTGGTTCAAACATGTTTTCTTTATATGCATTTTGCAGTTTCACTAGTTGCCAGAAGAGGCCCCTGTATTTATATTAAAACAGAACTAATATGGGTCATGTAGTAGCTAGCTTGCCTCGGAGAATCAGCACTCAAGATCCAAATCATGCATATGTTATGTTATGTTACAGTATCAATAAGGGATATTACCATGCTGACATTCCTGACATCCTGATGCCTTGTGTGACAAAGAAACAGCTATGCAGTGTTGCATTGAAGGTTGCTAACTCTGCTTTCGGATTCATCTTTCTATCTTTACAACATTGTCTCTGAGCTTTTTCAAAGTGTTTTTATGAGTTCAACACTATCTAATAAATAAGCAAATATTTTTCTTGAAAATGACTTTATTGTCCCAAAACATATGGCCTATTGACAACTTGCAGTTATGGTTCTTCCCCTGTTAAATTTTAGCTGTTTTTAATTTTAAAAAGGTGCACCATACAATTTTAAGATGGTCTCTGTCTTGCTTGGCATGGATTTAAGAAGAATGTATGTTGTGCATAGCTGAAATAAATCCCTTGTCTCAAATATGTATCCAACTATATATCCAACCTCTGCTCCTTAGGGACAAGCTGACAGAGATGGGAGTAGATTCACACCTGGTGGTATGGATCTTGGATTGTCTTACAGACACACCTCAGTATGTGCATCTTGGGAACTGCAGGTCTGACATTATCGTCAGCAACACAGGAGCGCCGCAGGGGACTGTACTTTTTCCGGTCCTGTTCAGCCTATATACATCAGACTTCCAATACGACTCGAAGTCCTGCCACGTTCAAAAGTTCGCTGATGACACTGCTATTGTGGGCTGCATCAGGAGTGGGCAGGAGGAGGAGTACAGGAAGCTAATCAAAGACTTTGTTAAATGGTGCAACTCAAACGACTTACACCTTAACACCAGCAAGATCAAGGAACTGGTGGTGGATTTTAGGAGGCCTAGGCCCCTCATGGACCCCGTGATCATCAGAGGAGACTGTGTGCAGAGGGTACAGACCTATAAATACCTGGGAGGGCAGCAGGGTGATAAATTGGACTGGATTGCCAATACTGATGCTCTGTGTAAGAAAGGTCAGAGCTGACTATAATTTCTTTAGAAGGCTGGTGTCCTTCAACATCTGCAATAAGATGCTGAAGATGTTCTACAAGATGGTTGTGATGAGTGCTCTCTTCTACACAGTGGTGTGCTGAGGAGGCAGCATAAAGAAGAAGGACGTCTCATGCCTGGACAAACTGGTGAGGTAGGCAGGCTCTATTGTAGGCACGGAGCTGGACAGTTTGACATCTGTGGCAGAGCGACGGACACTGAGCAGGCTCCTGTCAGTAATGGAAAATCCACTGCATTCACTGAACAGGATCATCTCCAGACAGAGGAGCAGCTTCAGCGACAGACTGCTGTCACTGTCCTGCTCTACTGACAGAATGAGGAGATTGTTCCTCCCCCACACTATGCGACTCTTCAATTCCACTTGGGAGGGTAAACGTTAACATTATTCAAAGTTATGTTTTTACCTGCATTTTTATTACTCTTTAATATTGTTTTTTGTATCAGTATGATGCTGCTGGATTATGTGAATTCCCCTTGGGATTAATAAAGTATCTATCTATCTATCTATTTATCTATCTATCTATGGATTAAGAGATCTCTTCCCATTTTTGTCTAAGTGTGTCTAAGGGTGCCTACTGCAAAATTAGTAAATTGAAAAAGTCTAGAAATACGATCAATACCTTCATCTTTTCTATAGTGATGAGTAAAATGATTCCCATTGCAAAAAAGAAAAAAAAAAATGACAGAAAAATTCATGCCATTGACATAAGAAGAAAGTCATTTAGTACAATCTGTAAACATTCACATGTATGAGTTCTACATGCATCTGCCTATCTTTTAGCTAATAAATTAATCGGCAGACTTGTTTCCTGTGTATATATTTTATTGAAGTGCCAGACGTGGTAGTACAATCCCCATTTTAGCAATTACTGTATGGTGCCAATCATGGCAATTGCAATGCTAAAGATGCATCAGAAAAGAAAAGAAATGTGGGGCTCTTGGAGAGTGCATAATCTTAACCTCTTCTGCAGGAATCTAGAAAAAGGAAAATGTAATTGCAAGGTAATGGTGGTCAAGGGATGGGCTTCCTGTGTGTTTAGATTTTCCTGTGAAGAAAATCAGTAAAGTTCACAATGTAGTGTTTTAGTGTGTGGAAAATATGTAGCATGTCACATTTAAAAAAAATGCACTTTATTCCTCTGTAGTGAAGTGATTGAGAGCCATAAACAGAATTGATTTTACTTGTGTGTGACAAATTACATGCATTACACAGCTTCCGAAAAGAGCACAGGGAAACAGTGTAAATGAGGCTTTAGGGAGCAGTATTCCCTGTTTTCCACCCCAAATAAAACATTTAAAACTGCTCAAAACTGTTTTTAAAGAATTTTCGTTTCATAATTCCAAAAATGGCTTTTAGTGTCAGTTTTGCAAATTCATATGTGAGTTGAAACTTATCTGTTTTACTACAAAGTATTTATAGCGTCACACACGTGCCTCTTGGGGACAGCTTAAAGGCACTGGTGGTGGTAATTCTTTGCCAATCTGCAGGATGCCACTGTATACTAACGCCTCTTCTCTTCTGCCTTCTACAGACCAGATGATGGACAGCTTTACCACTGCTGACATCACTGGCAGTGTCAATCCACATGCCTGGCCTGTACTTAACCGGAAGCGTCACCATCTTGGGGCAGTCACTGTTGAGACTTGCGTCTATGAAGATGTTTTTTCCCTTCCTAATGCATTTATACTTTGTGTTTGTTTTCAATTATATGGGGTTTGCCTGTGTGTGCCAGTTTCTAACTTACACATAAAAAAGTAATGTGTTATTTGAAGTCTATATCTGAGGCATAATTGATCAAAGGATGTGAACACACTGACCATATAGAGATCTCTAAATGTCTGGATGCCTGATTACTTTCAATTTCTTAAAATTCATGTAGTTTAATAATGTCTGGAAAATACGATCATTGTGCACTGAAGAAGCATGGGTAAGCCTTAAAGGGTTTCCAATATTGTGTGAGATTGCTGCCGGAGAACTGGTGATAGTTATTAATGGCTGGCACACAAAGTAAAGCATATAGTGTGGAGTTTAAACATGATTTCCTTTCCAAAGCTAAACAAGTAGGTTAAGTTTTGTTGCTTTCTCATTCATTCTGTTGACTGATTTACTCCTGATCTCCTAATAGCATTATTTGAACTAATACCAGATGAGACAACATTAACATAACACTAATATTAATATAATGGTAATTCTAGTGTGATCTCCTACAGGGCTATGCTCACGCAATGCTTAGCTAGAAGAATCTTAAACCACAGTAGGGACAGAGAAGATTAGTGATTTTTGGTGTGTTGCTGTGGTCTGTAGATTTAATAAACTTTGCACTCATATAAACAGCCTTCTTCTGAAATATTATTCTTTTATTTGCAATACACAATATATTTTTATTTTCCATTATTATTATTATGACTATATTACACTGCTCACTTGTCCTTTTTATTATGTATTGTGCATCTTTGTTTTCATTCTCGTGCTGTATAAATGAATGAGAAAGTATTTCTTGGGCTCTGCTGGGAGAATGTCAGAGTTATTTGTTTTGCATAGACTTTGTAAAAAGAATTTGACAAAACTCCTAGTTAGACAATGATTGGTTAATTGTTCCAATACAATAGTATCTTACAGTTATAAAAAGTCTTACCACATCCTGGCATTTTGAGACCTTGCCACTGCTGAACTCTGGATACACTGCACTGCAGATGCTGGACTTCAGAAATGCTGCCCTTTGTTGCCTAACACACTTCAAACTTCTGTTCACTCCTACAACACCTAGAAAAGGCATCAGCTGGCATATTGAGAGTACCTGAAATAACTGTTTTGTTCACCTCTTTAGAATTGTATGTTGGATTTTCAGACAGAGATTGACATCGGACTTGTATGCTGAAGGGTTCTTTAATAGAAGGTAAATGTAAATGTATTATTTGCATTGTGTTTGTTTTGTATTTTTGTTGTGGTTATTTTGATGTTATTGTGGCTTTAAGGTGGTATTATAAGTAGAACGATTTTTCCAAGGTGTGATTATCATCACTGATCCTGTTCTATCTCTGGAGCTTTACTTTCTCAGCTGGAAACACCTACCTTTATAACACAGTGGGATAATGATATCTAATATAATTTAAAACCAGAAAAAAAAATACTTTTTTGTGAGGAACTCTAAAATGCCTCGTCTAAACCTGATGCGAATTCATCAATGTCCTAAAATAGCCAGGCTAATGTCTGTTCTGTTTCTTCAGTGTTTTAATATACATGAGGGTCTATCTTATAATTCATTTAAGGTTCACATAGCTCTCTGAACTGGGCATGGATGTGGTGTTAAGTGTTGATTACAATTTAATGCATGATAATTTTCTGGAAAGTAATACTGATTGTATTTCTGATTGAATTGTGTTTCTCTTATTGTAATGTGATTTTAAGCCTAATATTCAATAGCTATAAAAAAGAAAGTACTTTTTTGGTAAACCCTATTTCAAGTTCTTTTGCAGTTGAGGAGGGCAGCCATGATCAAGTAAAACATGTGGGTGGAAGGCTACGACTTCCCCCAGTCAGTATGAGGGGATGCAAATAGGGAATGCATGATTTAAATTAAAAATTATTATTAAATTATTCTTTTACCTTTTTATGGCTGACTTGCAGTTATTTACATGTCAGATAAGAGGAAAATGTCCAGGAGATGAGCAGAAGCTGCAGCTATTAAAGCAAGAGGGGAATATTGTATTAATCAAATCAACATGGAGCATCATGGACACTGGACAGTTAAAGACAATTAAGTAATCATCTTCCAAAAGACTCTTAATAAAGCTAACTCTTTGTCGGAAGATATGCCAAAGTTCAGTTTAGCCTTTCTCCCTTTCGCAGGGACAATAGCTGTTTTGGTTACACAACACATCTGGTTTGGTGTTTACCAACATATGGGTTGAGTGTGTTACATCAGCTTCACTTGGGATCTTGCTCCATTCCATCTGATAACTATTGATCTGCCATAGTGGAGTCAAAGAGTGCTAGAGGCTATGCTGGCCCCTGTGGGCTCAAATTATAAACCAAGACTAGAAAACACACAAATCCATCACAGGCTGCCAGAGCACAGCCACACTTAGACATGTGTGCTAATTTACAATCAAACAATAAACTTAACAAGCTTACTTTTGAGAAGAAACCAAAGTGATAAGGGTTAGGGTTAGGGAAAAGCTGAACTAACCATGGATGGTACAGCAGCACACTCACTTGGACTGAACCATTTTAGATTCATGAGTATGACTCAGATTTACATATATTGCTGAGAAGAAAACAGAGCAGCCAGAGAGCTATATCTTTTTTTAGTTTAGTATTACTGAAATTGATCTCATGTACTCAAGTTTGCTTTTGACAAATGGTATAGGTTGGTGTGACAGGGTTTAGAGTTGTTGCTTTAGAGATTCAGCATCCTGGGTTCAGATTTCATAGTCAGTCATTGTTTGTATGGAGTTTCTGAATGCTCTGCTTGTGTTTGTGTGGGATTTCTTCCACACATAGATCAGGTTCATTAGAGATAATAGATTTAAGGATGTGTATTAGTGAGGCTTAGACAAACTGTGGCCACCTACAACACTGAAGTTGTTTAAGTGTGTGTGAATATGATGTTTTATTTATATATGGCCTAATTGCTCTAATAAAATGTTCATATTATATATATTGTATATACTGGGTGGCCCATGTTTATGTATATGATTAAAAAAGCATTATTGTCAGGAAACTACTAATGTTATTATCAAGTAACATAATGGAACATGAACATTAAGAACCTTAATGTTTTATCATCCCCTGTTCTCCATGACATGGTCCACCAATGCACTTTCCAGATCGATACTTGCATGAAGTTTCACAGATGGCTTGGCACATCTGTACTGGTATTCTCTGAAATTCTTCTGTGATAGCTGCATGTAGCTCAGCCACTTTGTGGATGTGATGTTGATGCAACTTGTTTTTTAGGTAACTCCACAAGGAAAAGACTGATGGGGTCAAATCAGAAGACCGAGCCGGCCATTTCATAGGCCCGCATCAGCCGATCCCGCCTTGCAGGAATGTTTATTTCAACCACTGTTCCACTGGTACGGCATAGTGGGGCAGTGCACCATCTTGCTGCCACCACAGATCATCAATGTCCAGTCATTGTTACTCCCATTGTTAGGGTACATAGTGATGACATTTCTGATACTTTTTGCATAGTAATTTAAATGCTACAGCCTGTGTAATGTCATATACATACATATGAGTTACCCTGTATACATATGTTGTCACACATGTGCAATTGGGAGGCAGCTAGAGGGCCTAAATAATAGTAGTGCCACGCCAGACAAGGGGGTGGTGAACTGCACTAACTTTCTCTCTCTGTCCTCTGCAGACTATCTCCAGAAAATCCCACTAGGTGCCGGCCCCATAAATGATGTCACTTCCGGTTCTGGGACCATAGATGATGTCACTTCCGATTTCTGTCCAGATGACGTCACTTCCTGTCATGGCATTTACAGCAGCCATCTTGTCAAACCAAAATTAGTTCTGTTTTGGACTTACAACAACAACTCATTAAAATTTTACCTTTTGCAGCCAGGGCACAATATATGGATTGCTGCACCAAACAAACCTTTTTTGATATACCCGCATCTTTCTTATCATAAGGGCGCCCTTTTGTCATATATATATATATATATATATATATATATATATATATATATATATATATATATATATATATATATAAACTAAATATGACATTAGTAACGTACAGCTGGCACTGTATTCTCACATTGTCTCTGGAGCCCTTTAATGCAAGAAACAGTCACATGAGACAGGCTCTTTAATAAAATTTCTTATTACCATTTCTGTAATGTTCCCGCGGTGTGGATCCGTCCGCTGTTGAGCTGTTAGGCAGAACAATCGCGTTCGGGCAAAGCGCGGGAGTCATCATTCCACTGCTCCCTCTTAAAGGAGGCGGCGTGGACCGAAATTGATGGTCCAGGCGCGAGAGGGTCTTGGGGCCTGGGCCCGGGAGAGTTCCTGGCTAGTCCCTTCTCCGGCGGAATCTTCGGGTCAAGGTCCGTAGCCACGGAAAGGTCCCCGAGACACCAGCGCCCATAGGGCCTGCCCTTGTGCGGCGTGGAGGCGCGGGAGGGTGCCTTTTCCCCTCATGACAAGATCCAACGAGGCCCGGGAGGCGGCGAATGGCTTACCGCTGATTCTTTTAGACCAGTCTTGTCCCAGAATCACTGGGAAGGGGGTCAGGTAACACAGCGACCGTCATTTGGATTGGTTCCCCTTCCAGGTAAGATAGCAGTGGCGGAACGATATGACCTAGTCCCCCATGTACACAGGTAACCAACAAATTGCTTTAACCACTGTTGCGGTAAGACAAGCGGCGAGCAACAATGGTAATGTTGCTGCCGGAATCAAACAAAGCCACCACGGCGTGCCCATTTAGCAACACCACTCCCGTATCAGGACTCGCCAAGGGATGCGGCGGGTACAATATGATGTCCAGCTGCAGTCCATAGGCTCCGGGCGATGTGATGGGGCAGTTTGGCAGCAGGTGGCGGTCTCGCCACACTTGAAACAGCGGGCGGACCCGGCCTCTCTTTGGCTCTGGCTGGCGCTTCTGCATCGAGGGCTCGGGGTGGCCGCCCGTCCCTGCGGTTCCCGAGCAGGCTTTTCTGACCCCCAAGTCGGAGGACCGCCAATCCATATGTTTGATAGGCGTGCCCGGACCTGCTGGGCGAGGGAACTGGGCATTGCATTGACCAGGCCTTCACAGGCCATCGACGACTTTCCGCCCGTCGGGCTCTCTGGCCGTAGCCAGCGGCCCATCTTGCCCCAGAATAGCGCCTGGGCGCGGCGGGCTTTTCGGGTCAAAGACCCAGTTCCGCCATTCGGCCGCCTGCTGGCCGGGCTAATGCCGTAGCGGGCCAATATTTCGGGCTTGAGGAGGTCGTAATTATATATATCATAGCTGGGATTCTCAGGATTGTGCAAGAAACAGTCACATGAGCAGGGATGTACAGGAGCCCTTTTGTGCAGGCAGGAGTTTTTTAAACTGCACATCATCTATGCATCTAACTTGTATATTTGTCACATTTCCTTTTTAAATTTAATATGGGTTTAGTAATCTAACTGAATCTGCAATTCAGTGTCATGGAGCAGGAGCCCTCATTTAATTAGCACATCATTGTATTTAGTCAGATATTCAGAGTCTCTGCACCTAAAATTGTACTGCATTTTAACTTGAGGGAGCAGCAAGCCCTGAGAACTGTGTACATAAACAAGAATACATCCTAATTAAAGCTGTGTAAAGATAGCGACTGGTGTAAACAAGTTGTTTTATGACACCACATCTTATATAAAATTTAATACACGCTGGCAAACCATGACCCACTAAGCAATGCAGGGCCACTTAGAAATGTGTCTCGCTTAAAGAAGCATGAATAGCTTTTGAAACTGGTGAGGAATCTGTGTTTATTAAGAAAAAAAAAACAAAAAACTTAATGCTGCCCATCATTGTTAAGAGGCTCTGATAAAAATAGATTACGCAAGGCAAAGTATGTTTACAGGCAAAAAAACACGGCTGGACAGGATGTTCTTGACATATTTTTTGCTTTTATGAATACTTTCAGAACTAAATATGCTATTGTTTGACATTCTGGGATTCTCAGTAAGGAAGAAGTTTATGTGAAATTCAAGGTTCAATTTCAAAATAGGAGCTTTAACACCAAATTGTTTTCAAATTAATTTGAAAGGGAAGCTGTTTGTGGTAAACATTGTTTTAACCGCATTAAAAAGGAGCTGAGAAAGCACACAGCTTGCTTGCCGGTAGACGGGATTTCATGTATTATTCAGCTCTGTTTAGGCTACAGCAGCTGCGGCTAATTTTTTGATTCAAAAAGAAATCCTTAGACATGAGAAAGTGTTTTGCTTGTGAACTGCAATATACTTTAAAATCTCAGTGTAAGCAGTTCATTTCTGGCTTCAAAGGGATGCAGATGTGTAAGGCTGCTCCGTTCATACGATAAGCTGGGCTAAATCTTATTAAGAAAAATTGATGCAAACGAAAAATTCCACACACTTTCTTATCATCCAATAATGAGCTCTTCCTGGGTTCTTCACGGGTTTGCATTGTTGTCTTGTATAATGTGTATCTCCCATGTTTCAGTAATACAAAGTATTATTAAAATAACTTTTATATTTGGTTGATACCTCTGTTGATATGTTACAGCTGTTTAAAGATATGTTTCACAGACAGAGCACAGGCAGGATAGGTCAGTTGTTCATGGTCACTAACTGGCAGCCTTTGAGATTTAAAGTGTCTCTGCCGCTTCCCCACACTGCTTGGATTTCTTAGAATAATGTAGGAATGTCCTGGTGTGGGTAACAGGAGGAGACTGACAGTGTTGACACTGGCATATACTGTTTTTTAATGCCAGTATTCATGATTCTTCTAAATGGTGCTCTCCAGATCAGTGTTTCTCGGCTTGTTTTGTGCATACCATTAATGGTACATGTAGAGTTACTTGGGGGGTATGTGAAGGACCACAAAACAAAAAAATAAAAAACAAAAGCCAAAACTGGCATGCATGATCAAGGGGTTAAAAAGAGACAGAAGCACTGCGCAAGAGAAAGAAAAAGAAGCTGTCTCGATTGCATGTACACCTCAAAAATCAATTCCAGGGTTTGAATTTTGCTACAGGATTGCAGGTCTATTCCTTTAAAATCCCACATGGTTTCATTTAATAAACCGGAAGAGTCCTACAAGCCTTTCAAGTCAAAAAGGAGCGTTTACCTCTTTTATACCACTATAGAATTAGAAATAAAAATACACAATCTGTGCATGGTTTGAGAACAGACATTTTAGACCTGTCTGTTGAGTGAGTAGAGCAAGCGGAGAGATTATTCACTATTTAATACAGCACCATACAGAACTGAAATAAAACAAGGGAGACTTTGCATTTATCCTTGATTTGTTATGAATATGGCTACAGGTGTCTGTTGAACCATTCATTTTCGGATCAGTGAATTGAAGATTGTCCCAGCTACACTGGCCAGGAATTACACCTTGAATGGGGCACTACCCTCTCACATCCAGCTACACATCATTCCAAAATAAAATGTATTTAGTTAGTGCTTCAGAATTTTCACATTAGTCAAGCATTTCTTAATGTTTTGAAGCATAAGGCAAATTACTCCAATCCATGTGTTAATGGAAATGCATAATCTCAGAGATAGTACTTAAACATCATTCTTAATTATTGAAAATGAATAAGCAAACCCTTTATTTGAATCATGCATTGTGTTTTTTGAGATCTAAGTAATGTTTATTGTTTGAATGACACAGGAGCAAACATGACCCTGTCTCCAGTTATGACTAATTTATATAGTTACAGTCAGTCCAATTCAGTGACTAATTCTGTTTTAATATGCAGGCACTAGCAGTGGTAAAGTATGAGCAGGTATGTGAGGTAATTTGAAACAGCACAACCACAACTGTTTATTGGAATTCTGAGATAATAATCTTAAATTGATAAGCTTGATTTGATACAAGTGGGTTTCAAGTTAGGGCAAATCTAAAAAAGGAGGGAAAGGTTTGGAAAATTAAAGCATCAGGTGTGTGACATCTGAAAACTGAATTAGTCTGACCTGTGGATTTCCTCTTCAGTAAGCGTTATTAACCAGCTAATGTCTCTACACTGACTCAGCCCTACAACGGCAAATGTCATAAATCTGACAAAGTGATTTTCCTGATTTTAAAAGTATGTTTTTTTTTTTTATAAATCAGCTTTAAAAAGTTAGTGCAAATTAAAATATTAATTATTTTGATGTTTACTGTTTTGTGGCAATAACATAATGTTTGATTTGTTTGTTTTGGTTCAAAGCAGTATTTTTATTTTTTAATTAATGGACATAAATTGTAAATGAATAAATACGGTACATGCCTATGATAAGATAAATTACATAGTAAATGATAAAATCATTGTTTAAGCCAGTAAAAAGCCACCACATATTGTTACTCTGAGGGAAAATCTCCCCATCTGCCACACATGAAATTCAAGCTCTGAACTGTGTATTTTTGGTAAATTAAAAAAAATTGGAAATTTAAGACTTTCTCATTTTTATCTCATACCAAACCAAACTATTGTTAATAGAATAAAAATGATTTATTGAAAAAATGAGGTGTACATAAGAAAAATTAAAAGACACACACACAAAACTATCTGTAATAACTTGTGAAATCCCCCCAATTCTTTATTTTTAGACTGATAAAGGAAGAATAAGAGTTCAGCATTTCAACAATGCAGCACATTAAAAATAGAAATACTTCACAACATTTACATTTCTGGGAGTGGTACACTAAGAAAAAAGGTAGAGAACCTCTGCATGCACACATAAATACTCTGAATAATGATTGTCCTGTGATTAAGAAGATGAGAAGTAGGACTGATTGATGGTATTCCCACAGTTAATTATTGGATTTGCTTTTGGCAATGGAAATAATTAATGAGATATTTTAGTAAGCCACCCCCTTTTGTACATATCTCTCTCTGTAGATGGGGATCCCTGGCCCATAAAATTATATTAGTGTAGTTGAAGCACTGTTATATTAAGAAACAGAGTAACACAATTTACTGATAAATCTTCTTATGCATAAATATATACATATATATATATATTCACATGTTTGAATTGCAATCTGATTAAACATGTAGTGTACTGAGAACAGAAGTCATTGTATTCTGGTAAAGGTTATATATATATATATATATATACCTTGTATATATATATATCACAAAAGACCCCAGGACAACGTCTAAAGAACATATATATATATATATATATATATATATATATATATATATATATATATATATATATGTATTTCAGAAAAGAACATATACCAAAGAAAATCTTGAAATGAGACAAGACTATTTCAAAGAGATTTTTTCAAGTTCCGCAAAAGACAAGACTATTGCCAAGAGAGTTTTTCAAGTCCTGCTATCATTTCAACCATTTACGATTAACAGCCCATGCCCATGGTCCCCTCACCTCTCATTTGTGTGAATGCTTTTGTCAGACATAGTTCCTGCGCTCTCAGTGCTTATAAATTTTAACGTTTTCCTCACTTTAAGTTCCCAATTAAAAAAAGACTTATTATGTCCAAATCTTAATGAAGAATTACATCCTGAAGGTTTAACAATAGAAGAAATGAGTACACTGGCAATCCTAGCACTGAGAAATTAGGAAGTCAAATGAATTAATGCGAAAATTTTCTATCGGTTACACAGCGAATTGGTTAAATGCGTATCAATAGACTATGATGAAACAGTTGGTGGTGATTGTGCGGAAGATGAAAACATCAACTTACAATATCCTGTAGAATATCTACAACTGTTAACGCCGTCTTGTCTTCCACAGGCTGAATTACTGTTGAAAGAAGGATGTATCGTAATGTTATTACGTAATTTATCTGAGTGATGGGCTATGCAATAGGACAAGATTAGTTGTACAGTATTCAAAATTGGTTGAACAATTCAGGTAATGTAGTACATCTTCTGCGGAAAACATTAGACACCAAAGGAGATCTTGATATGCCATTTGTATTAATTTATTTCAAAGCCAAACAGAACAAAAATGTATCACGCAACAAATACCTCTAACACAACATGAAACATAATTTTTTTTCAATTTATTATGTTTTACTGTTTTTTACTATGGTTAATTACTCACTGTAATGTAAAATAGTTAGGTCTATTATGCATATGTAAAAATTCCCATGAAAATAACAGTCTGTTTAAATTGTACATCCGCTTCCCTATACGTGAGTGGTAGAGCTGCGAAGTGGCTAGCGTGTAGCACCCACACTGGGGTTGGTGGGCTAAGCGAGCAGGGCAGAGCACCCTAGCATATATATATATATTTATATAGTAAGTCGGGGAAAGTTTGGGAGCACCATTGTGAACCCCCTACAAGGAATGAAAGCAAAAGGGAAAAAAAAAAAAAAACTATGAGAACTTCTTTTCAGGTGGAAGTCAACAAGTAGACTCGATCAAAGTTGTGATGTATCTGCTCTTATGCAGCCCATTCAGGAAGGGGTGAGTCCAGGTGGGCTGACAATGAAAGTGATGTCAGAGATGGTGAGGTCATTAATCTTCTGTCCTATATAACAGCGCCAATCACTGGTTTGGCAGGTAATGACCCTCACTAGAGCCTTAAAGCTGTCTCCCATGCACAAGCAGGTGACACTGCATGTATACTGTATACGGTATATAACATATGTTATTGTAGAAGCCCGAAAATTGGTAAATCCAAGGTTTCACCAGTAAATCCTAGTATTACCATAGTGAGGTGGTACACCTCCATAAAATGCTTGTAAACACTTTAAATGCTAGCATTTACCAGCGCCAATTGGTAAAAGACCATTTTGTTTGAGGTGTGATTGTGTTTTTTAAGTGAATGTGTGCATGTGTGTGTACACATTGAACATGTAAGTTTTAAAATATTCAGTCATTTATCTTGCATAATTTTATGAAACTCAATTTTTATATGATATCTGTTTTACTAGGTGCATGTTTTGAATTATCTTTGCTCTTCCTAGCAGAGTTGCAATCTGTCAAGTTCAAGTACCTGAAGCAAGTATAATGAAATTCTTATTTGCAAATCTCTTCAGAACAATGACAATAACACAGTGCCAACAGAAATACATACACAGACACACACCCAAATAGCATGCAAAATATATATACAATATATTTCTTATACTTGTTTTAACTGTTACCTGCCCATTTAAGGTAAAGACATAGAGCCCAGGAATGTAGAAGCTCCTGGGATTAGAAGAGGGATCTCTAACAGTGGAGTCCCAGAGCTTCCAGACTACATTCTTGACAATATAAATGTAACCAGATATTACACCTTGAGTAGCCTCTGTTATCCCCTTGCAAGCAACCTCCTCTGGTTTGCCGTTTGAATTTGAAGTGAAGACGTGAACAAGTCATCCATGCATCTGGCAAGGGCAGAAGTCAATACCAGCTCTTTTGTCTTGATATGTAGATGTTTCTCCCGGCACCACAAATGAAGTCCTCCACAAGCCTTTTCCTCTCCATTATTAATGCAGCCTATGGTGAAGGTGTCATCTGAGGATTTCTGTTGATGCCAATGGCTGGTATTATTATTCATTGCGTAAAGGGTGAACGGAAACGGAGACAGGACAGTTCTCTGAGGTGCTCCAGTATTACACAACATAATTTCTGACACATACTGTCTGAACATTTCAAACTGCTGTTTGTTGGTCAGGTAATCATGATTCAGAAGAATCATGTGTGGGCATCAAGATTCATAGCCTTTAGCTTTTTCCCCAGTCAATGATGCAGAATGGTGCTACAGGCTGTGGAAAAAGCAATGAACATTGTCCTGACTGTGGTGCCGGCTTTGTCAAAGTGGGAAGAGACTCTTTGGAGCATGTCGATTAGAGTATCCTCTGTTTGTGCCTTATGGCAAACTGTAAAAGTTCAAGATGTTATTAACCTAGGGGTTCAAGCTGTTTCAGGACCAGCCTCTCAAAGGTCTTCATGATGTATGAAGCAAGAGCAACTGGTCTGAAGTCCTTGAGATCATTGGAATGCCCTAATTTATCCTTTTTTTAATTATCAGTTAATACTACCATGTAGGTGGTTATTTTAAATTAGTTGCAAATTATTATTTAGCTAAAAAACATAATAAATATGTATGACAAATGTCTTTAAAAAGCATATTTTATTTCCATGATGAATTATTATAGAAAATTGGGAACATTTTAGTGGAAAGCATGTGAATTCACTTTTATAACATGCTAATCCATAGGCAATTGTCAGCTTTGCTCGAGTGACAAAACCGTTCTTCATCTTATTTTGACTATTTGTTAGTTCCCAGGACAAAACATAACATAAAGTATAATGAGACAAGTATATCAGATCATTTTAATTTCATCCTTTCACAAATTATTATGATGTCCATGCAAATTTTATCAAAAATATTTTCTGGGGAATCATCATCAAAATATTTTGCTTATACAGTATTTGGACAAATAATAAAGATTGTATTTATTTATGGAAATCTTTGAGCTAAATGCCTTTTGGATATTTTCCTGTAATTTTTGCTACAGTATCAAAAAAAAACAGGTTTCAAAGATGCTTTTATTTTTGCTTGTTGCTAGGAGAAATGATTGCTCATGCATGGAAACTATAGTCTTGAAATCAAGTATCTGTCTTTTCTTAAGCAATATTAAGAAAAAAAATCATGTGATTTATCTTTTGCACACTGTGGAAGGGGAAAATTCACACACTGCATTTATCTTCAATATTGACCTAAAATCACCTTTGTTTGTTCCTATTCTTGTATGACTGTATTTTAAAATTACACCGCAAAGATTTATTTTGAACATATTTATGACCATTTTCCAAAATCCTCTTAGCTTTCACCTACAGTACTGATTCATAGCTGAATTCTGTGTGCTAAATCGTCTCTGTATGACCTATGCACCCTTATAGCTGTTTTCTAATTTCTCACATTAATAACATATCCATTTTTATTGATAATCCTGGAGGATAGCTGCATAGCCACATCTGACTTAGGAAACCTTAGGCTCAGCATCAATGACACATCTGCTGAAGAATATCCCAAATCCACTGATACATTTTTGCGATTACTGCTTTCATGTTTTTTGTCATACATGGATGTGTGCTGCACAGCTTACTAGCAAACGGAGCAGTTAAAGCAGCTTCAAAAGCCTAGAGCGTAGAAACCTGCTCAGGAGGCCCCTGCCCTGAACATGAATACCTTCAAGGTTATACCATGAGTTCTAGCTATTCGATTTAACTCATTTGCGGTCATATAATTTCTTATATTTTCTAGAGGTTTATTTTGCAATCAGTATTGCCACCTTTGCAGCACTTCTAAGCTTCTCATGATAATCTCTTATCCACTGATCGAAGTCCTCTACCTTACTATTCTTCAGATCTCTCTCCCTGGACATCTAATGGTAGGCATGCATCCCTTTTGAATATAAGATAAAATGGAGAGTGCCCAGCAGAAGGGTGGGCACGATTGTTGTAGGCCAGTGGTAGATCTTTTCTTTTCAGGTGGCAGGGACCTTAACATGCCATGCATTTTTCTGTTAAATCTTTCACTTTGACCATTCTGCTGTTGGTGATACAGATATGTCTGACTCTTAGCAACCCCATACAGTTCATAAATCTCCTTAATGATGATGGCTTCAAAACACCTTCCTTGATTAGAGTATAAATGGAAGGAGCATCCATAATATACAAAGTGCTTCATCCTGGCTTTAGCAGTAGTTAAGACTGTTTGATTCCTCGTGGTTATCACCAGAGTAAATTTGGTGAACTAATTGGCTAGAAGTATTGTCAACACTTCTATTGGTTCAGTGACACTACTGTACATCATTGAGGCACACTCTTTTCTGAAAACATCTTTTGATAAAGCACATTGTTTACACACATTCTTACAGCTCCTCACATCTTCTACCATTTTGGGCTTGTCGTAGTGCCATCTTAACATATGTAATATGGGTTTTTCTCTTCAATGCCCTCTAAGATCATGCTTCACCTCAAAGACTGAAAGTTGTAGCACAACCAGCATCATCAGTTCTTCCCTGTCTCTTGGGTTACGGGTGCCATGAAATAAAACTCCTTGTTTCAGTTTCTAAAGATCCCATTGGTCATAATACTTTTTAGTGAGGGTCCCATTAACTTACAGGCTTCATTCTTTGGCTTGGAACCTAACCTTACAGCTGAGAGGACTCGGCCTAAATATGAATCATTCCTTTGTAGTCTCTGAGTTTCAGCTAAACTGAACCCAAAGTCCTGCTTTCCAACTGCAACCTGTAAAGCTGACTCTACTTAAGGCTCCTTCCTAATGTCCCTGGTAGGCCAGGGACATGTACTCAACTTGTCAGTAGTATGCACTTTAAAGTCTTTTTCTGTGTTATTATTTTTGGGTTTTCTGTCCAGGGAATTTTTGATAATGCATATGCATTAACATTCTGAAGGCCTGGCTAGTTGTGTGCTTTAAAATTACACTTGTAACGGTTACAAAACACTCAGGTTCTTACTTTTTTGAAACAGAGATTTTTTATTTTATTTAGGGACATCACAAACACACCCAGCTTGCAAACTTAGAAACAGAGATATGTACAGGCACAAATGAACTGATAATAAAAAATATATTAAACTAATAAAGAGGGCAAACACAATCAAGAAACAATTAATGAGTATGCAAATTTCCACTCATTTATCCCAACAGCAATTATTAATTAACTAACACAGAATAAAACCTAACAAAAGATTTAGAACAAAACACTAAACACTCACAGTAACAGTCCTAATAGCTTAGTTCTAATTTAAAGAAACTATAACTTTTGTCATTCTTCTTAGTTCCTCCTAATCTCCGACTGGCACATGGTATTACAATTTCAAAATCTCCTTGTTTTTGCCTAAGTATAGCTCATAAACCCTGCAGGTTGCCATCTGAAGTTTTTTATGAATGGAAGACTAAAGTCAGGAAAGGCTAACTTTGGTGGAGACATCAAGCACCCTTTTAGGGCATCAAATGCATTCTGAGTCCCAAACAAATGATCCTGTTGTCCTTCTTTCTTGCCACTTTCCTGCCTTCCCAATGACAGTTTGTAAGGGCTTCACAAGTTCTGCAAAGTTTGGTACATATAGAAGCTCATAAATCCCGAAACTTGTATGACTTCTCTTTTACATTTTTCAGTACCTTTCATTTCTTTAGTGTTAACATCTTTTCCATGTCAACCCCTTTTGCTGAGATCACATGGCCTAAGAATTTAATTTCTGATCTTAACAAGAAACATTTACTTGGTTTCCGCTTCAGTCGGCTAAACACCATGTCTAGATTTTTGCTGTGACACCCAAAATCCTTGGAAAAAATGTTCATCTAAATACACCAGTAAAATATCGAAAGACATGTCTCCTAACAACACCTCCATGAGTCACTGAAATGTGGCAGGACCATTGCAAAGTCCAAAAGACGTCCTGATCCACTGGAACAAACCAAATGGACTGGTGACAACAATCTTCTGTCTATCCTCCTTTCTAACAGCCAATTCAAATTATTCTGAGATTAAATCTAGCGTTTAACTGCCCTCAGCACATCAATTGACTCCTCCACTCTCAGAAGTGTGTAAGCATCTTTAGTTGTTATTTGGTTTAAATGCATGTAGTCACAACAAAAGCGTGTCACGATCTTTCTTGACTATCATCAAAGAAAGAGATGCCCAAGACCTGTTACTTTCTTGCAGAATTCCCTGAAAAACTAACTCTTGTACATGTTCCTTCTGTCTTGGCTGTACATCACCATTAGTAATTGGGTGAGTAACTGTATCTCTGCATCCATAGTCATTCACATTACTTAAGAACAATTCCTTCAGCTCTTGACACTAAGCCAGGTAGAGTCCTAACATTTCCACTTAGACAGGAATTAGACAGGGTTATTTAACTCTTCTGTTAATGCAGGGTCCTCCTTCTTTGTTGTGCTCAAACATATAGCACCACTTGCTCCACATCTTCTTCAAATGTAATTTGCCCTTTTGAAAGCACTTTCAGTGGCTTACACAGTTCTGGCAGTCAGGTCTTAGGATGCAGTCTTACTGGCTTCTCAGTAGGATTTAACAAGCTTACTTTCCCATCTTTGTTTTCTGCTATGACGTTTGCCATCAGAATGCCATATGGAATAGTTATACCTGATGTTGACTCAGCAACTGACCTTTGGAGGGATGCTACACAAGCCCTCAATGATCCTTAATTCCAAGGAGGAACAGTGACTGTTTGCCTTTAGCCACATTAACAAATCCTGTCCTGTCATGGCTCCCAAACCATGTTTCCCTGTGAACAGTTGCTAGGACACATCTAAGGGATGCTCCTGGTGGGTGACTGTAATGGTACAATCTCTTTACTCCATCTCCATGTAGGCAAAGATCCTTGAATTTACTTACAACATTCAGGCCAAGGGAACCCTGTCCAAGTTCTCTATGGAAGACCAGCCAGCACAAGTACACACTTTCCATGTATTATCTGTCCCACGCAATCAATGTTCACACCAAAACAGCCAAAGTCAGGAATATCTAGTTAATTTATTGATGGATAGGATTGCCCAAAAGTATGATTGTGTAGATGGAGTACTCCCTTATTTATCTCACATTAAACTATTTACTATTGGGAGGCTAAGACCTCCCCTTACATTCTAAGTTAAACTTCTCTTTTGGGTGATTTGTTGTCTACCAGTAGTGGTTTTGATACCTGTTGTTTTATCCTCAGACTCTGTCTTTCGTGGGCATTGCCTGCTTGACCACATGTATAACAAATATGTATTCCTTTTGCACCCTTAAGTAGTGGTCTCTGGGACATACCCATGGCAGAGCTTTTCCTTATTTTCATTATAGACAACTACAAATAACTGATTTTAATGATCTACAGACATGCTTAACATAGAGCAACTCCAGTATATGGGAGCCAGCACCTTCTGTTGCAGTGGCAGTATTCACCATACCCCTAGTAAGGCCAGCACTTGGCATCAGACTCTCTTCCTCTTCAAACCATGTGATAACTGCCTGCACACATTCAATAAACCTTATGCCTTCTCTTTTAACTTTTTTTTTATTTCTTGTCCTAAAACGTCATCCCTGAGTCTAATTACCAGCTGCTCTTTCAACACTCTATTGGTATTTGCAACCCATTGAGGTTCTCTCTGCAATATCCTATTTAATTTTTCTTGAAGGTCATACACATATGCCAGCATTGTTTCACTCAGTCTCTATTTCCTTTCATAAAACTCTGTTAGTCTTGTTCCAGTTGGCACTTTATTGCCATATTTCTCTAATAAAACTTGAAAAATGTGTTCAGTATTTGTTTCTTTCTCATTTAGCACTGATTTCACTGTCAGCTGCTCTTCATATTTCAGGTGCTGCTTTTAGAATTAAACACAATCTTCTGTTTCTTTTGAATTCTTACATTTGGTTTCATTGTAGTAACCCAGTCTTCTATATTCTGTTCACCTGATTGGACCTCCACTGAATTCTGGAGGCCTGAGGTCCTGGGGAATGCAGGGGTTCTTTAACCTGAACTCTAATGCTCAATAACTGTATTTCCAATGTCAAAGCTGCTCTCTGTTCCATTTTTGTCTGTTGCAGCATTCCTCACTCCTCCTCTAACATTCATTGAAGATCTCTTAATGGTTTTCTTATGTCTTCCAACTCTGCCATGTCTGGGTCCTTTCCATCTAAAGACCAGTGAATGCCAACCAAATTACAGAGCTAAAAAAATGTTTTCCCCTTTTTGTGAGATTGTGTTTGTTGATGCCATAAATGTAATGTCCTACTAAACTCAACAATTTATTAGTTGTGAACACATATCTTGGACGATAAAGTAGTCTTTCCTCTGAGCAATGACTCCCCTTTCTGGACACTGTGACTACTAAGGAGCATAACAGTATCCCAACTCAGACACACAACTTCACCAACACAGTCATGGGTTCAAACAACAATTTTTTGATGTTTACAAATACTTTTTTATAGGCTTCTCCTCAAATATTCCAAAACAAGTCAAACAGGACCAACATTAATTATTCTTTTACACTCTTTACACACTTTCTAGCAAGAGTTGTCCACCTCCTCCTGACTCTGACTCCACCTGGAGATAAGGTGGCCCCTTTTTTTATACCGGGCCCAGGAGCATTTCTGGTGTTACAATATTGCACTGAGGAAGCACCTCCAGGTCAGGTAAAAACCCTTCAAAGTGGGAACAGTTCTCCTTTACAGCTCCCTCTGGCAGCACCCATGGTACCAGGCAGGTTTGCCAAACAGGAATGCAATTCCCAATAAACCCCATGGGTGCCTGCATGGATGTTCCAGCTCAGGAGCGCTACCACTTAGCGTATCATGGAGACTGTACAATCTATGGCATCAATCCGCCTATCAATTCATTTTATAGTTCCGTCCGGGAACAGGAATATCCTCCATCCTGGCTGAGACACCAGTCCATTGCCATTTCCTATTACAACACTTAAAAAGTGTAATATTCAATTTTCTAACTGTTTAAATGACCCACAATTACAATTCTTAAAGAACTCAAAAAACACACTAACAAAATAACTTTAAGTAAAGAAAACACTGATATTCTAATATATTTATTTTGGTTAGTAAGACCATTAGCATGAAAACAATTTCTTTTTCCCCTATTTTACTGACTGTTTCACCACCTTTAGTTAGAAAACTAGTAATGACATTTCATATTACTTTCAACTATTTCTGAGGAATGATGTCTACCATCTGTCTTAACCCAGTAAACAAGTGTATCCATTAACACTAGAATTACCAGAACCTACGAAAAAAAATTCACAGATCCCACCTTAAAACGCTTCACACCTTCGCTCTTACATACAAAGGATGGCGCATGTGCCCAAAACATTAACATTTATATGGTACTTACATAAAAGCCAGATCAAATGTTATTTACCCATTTACCTTTATTTATTTACTTACTTCCTACAGTCACAAGTAGAGTGCAGAGCTTCCCATGTACATATACAAAGTACAGTGATGGCAAAAGTGCATTTTTGATCTGATGTAGAACCGTCATCATGATTTGAGTTTACCTCTGTTATAGCACGTCTATATGAAAACAGCAGTGTCAAATGCGGGGGTACTGATTGGGGGGAGTTGGGATCGTGAACGTGCCTGAGAAAATAAAACTGAATAAAAAAAAAACAAAGCTAACCTTTATAAGTATCATAAATTACACCGGCCGTTACAGATTGGAATCAAATGTAGGTTTTTATTCTAAAATAGTAAGAATACGTGCAGTTCACTTCTCAAAACGGACTCGTCCGGGATCAAACCCATGAAGCTTTGATTACCAGTCAACAGTTGATACCGTTGCGCCACTGAAGCTGTCGTAGCAACTGCATGTCAATGTCGCACCCTAACGCGGGTGCTTTTTCTGCAGTTATATTTTTGAATGGAATTTGTTTGCATTTGTTCTGTTATATTTTTACCTTTTGTGAAATTGTTTCTTTGATATTTGGAATTCAGGCTTCACACATTATATATACACTTCATGTCTACATTTTGTCAATTATTACTAAAACATGAAAAATGCTTCTGTTTTAACAATGTGTTTTCATAGATTGTTGTAGACACGGAACACACATGAAATGCAAGTGTTCCAAATAATGATATAGTATTTATAAAATGTGTCATTTTGCTTGACTTCTCACTCTATACAACTCTAAGCAACTGACACGCAGGTAAACAGACTTGAGCTGAGAAAACTGTGCAGGGTGGGGGATGTGATAGCAGGCTGCTTGCTGTTTGCTACTTATCAACACATTTAAAGGACAAAAGACGCTGATGGAGAGGTGCGAAGCGTTTTAAAGTGGGACGGATCTACAAGTTTTTTCATAGGCTCTGGTAATTCTAGTGTAAATACAGCCAAAGTGCTTTCCGGAGACAAGCTGGTGGCACCAGAAGTACTTCTGGGTTGGGGTTTAAAAGCCCTCCACTTCACGTGTAGATTCAGAGAGAAAAAGAGAAAAAGGAGTGTGCCGTGTGAAAAGAAGCCTGATAAAGATGCACCGTTCAATAAATACTTGTTTTGAGCATGGGGACTTGTGTCTGTGGAGTTGTTTTTGGGGGTTGGGGCTTGGTGGCATATGTGTCACCCTGTAAAAAGCAAGTAAATTAAAAGAAAAATGATCTTCTTATAATAATGAAAATTGCATCTGTTCAGATTGGAGTCCAATGCAGAACTGACTCAAACAGGGCTGCACTTTTGGTCATATCATTTCCAGGCTGGTAGGGGTAAAAATGGAAGTGATGTCAGCAGAGGAATGGCTGTCAATCTTCCATTCTGCAGAGGGATGTAGTGAGAAGGCATTTTCGCACAGCACCAGCCACTGGTTTGGCAGGTAACTACCATCAGTAAAGTCTTTAAGCTGTCTCCTAAGCATAAATGTGTGACAATATATATACATAAATATGTGAAACTTCAAAACCAGATTTTTTTCTTTAGTAATTGGGTGTCATTAGGATAGCAGAGTCTCTTTCTTTCCCTGTTATCCTACTCACAAGGCCTCCTGCAAGTCTTAAATCCTGATTAAGCAGGTTTCATTCTGACCATACTGCCTCTTAACACAATTTTGATGACAGCGTTTTCAATAGCACCCACGTGCTGGGACAAATTACATCAGTACCAATCACTATACCAAGCCCTGCATAAAGCTCCAAATTCAGTGATGTCAAAATTCAAGCAGATGACAACCCACTCTCCGTCTCTTTCTCTATCTCTATCTCAAGTTCTTAGTCAGGTCTCAGCCCGCTGCATACCACAAAGTGCTTTAAACCAAAGTGATCCATTGGGACAGATGGCATCTGTCTTTTCTTCAGTTTCCATTTAAGAATCTTCAGTGAGTGTTTCTTTTTAACATCCACATTTCAGTCTGCTTGAGCAATTTTTGGTGACAACGCCACTTCCTCACGTTCTACCACTGATTTTGTGTCTCCACATGTTATACTGAAGTAAGCTCCCAACTCACAATCTCCGCTAAACTCCATGGTGACTTGTCTCCTTTTTACTTATTTTTCACACCTCCTCTTCCATTTCTACCATGAGTACTTTTCTTCTCCTATTTTTATTGTGTGCTTCAGACCTTTCAGGGTATAGCTTATTTTGCATTTTCCCCGCATCACACATGATATAAATACTGGTAACAGCACACTGCAGCATAACGTGCAGTGAATACACTTGTCTTGAGCATTCATAGTTCTCATCCTCTTTCTCTGTACGTTTAACATTCATTTGCTCAGAGGTTGATGTGCTTGCTGCTTCCTGAGCAGCTCTTCTTTTCTCCACCCTAGCGGCCCGCTGCTTCTCTTCTTTCGTCGACATCTTTTCACGTTAAAACTGATTAAGTCAGTATTTGTGTTGCAATTACTTAGTATGTTTTCATTAATTTTTCACTTACGCTGGCACTTAATCTTTCAATCTGCATCAAGAATGATTTAAGATATGAAGAGGTAGGGGTGACGGCGAAGGTGATAGGGAATGAGAACAGCGCCCGTACACATGCGCCGCACAGCCGCCCTGCTGGCCACTGCCGAAAGTTGATTCTACAATAAAATAAAATGAAAATAAAAAGAGGAATAACCTTGGAGGTTAATCATCATCCCGAAAGCGGATGGAAGACGTCACGTAGTATACAGTATGCGTACCAAATTTCAGGTCAATAGTTCAAATGGCTTGTGAGCTACAGGTGATTTAAAATCCTGGACAGACAAACGGATACCCGCGGTAGCGTATTATATAAGAAGATAATTGACATTACCAACTTCTTTTTAGTTAGCTACTTTTGAACTTCCATCATGTGGTTTATGTAATTTTGGATTAGGAGGATGTTGTAAGGAAGTTTTGATTGGTTCAATTACATCATATTTCTTTTCATACCATTTCTTATCATTATTCTGCTGTTTCAACAGAAATTGAGATGTTCACAGGCAGAGTAACAGGTGAGTTACATTTGTGGCATAAGAAGGCTTGTGATATTTAGGTTTCTAGTCATTGCACTCAGACGCTGAACATGAATTCACACATACTGTGTTGATGAGGCTTTCTTTTGATAAAATCAAAGCATACTTTGTTACTGTAGAGGAACCTATTGTTTAATTTTACTCTTTATTTAACCTATTCGCATTTTAAAGAACTTAGCACTGCGTCATTTTCTCAAAAGCATTACTGCACAATTGCATTGGTTATGAAAAGATATTTTATTTTAAAAAGCAAGTAAATTTTATTTTTCATTAGGTATGATTACCTTAAATTTGCTATAATTCTTTAAAAAATGGAAACCCCTTCATTAGGAGTAGAGAGATTTTTTTTCTGAGCCCATTGTTAGCCACAGTTACAGAAATTCAGGATTTAACCAAATAATGGGAAGTTTCTTCTGTAGGCACACAAAAGAAGCAGAAAATGAATGGGAAGGAAGCACATCTCAGAAAGGCAATATGGTGTAACCTATTTTTTCATCTTAACAATTCAGAAACAAGAACATTTTTTAAGTTGAAACTTGCTTTACATCACAGCATTAACTCCAGATTTAAAAACGGTCAACAAAACAAATAAATAAGTATTATTACCACATATTCACTTTTCTGAATTTAGAATATTTAGGCTCTTATGAAGAGTTGTAAGTAGAAATGCATTGGATATCAAAAGACTGTATATTTTTGGAAATATTTAGAAAAATGTCCAAACTCACAATGTCCATGGTGCATTATAGAAGATCTTCTGCTTTTTTGGAACTGTGCTCAGGATACTGTCTCTCTGTCACTCTTCTCTTTCTTTTCTGACAGTATAGCAGGGCTTGCTGCTTTTCAGATTATTGTCCCTTGAACTTGTGTAAATCCTATTCATAATCTTCATCTGGTTTTTAATTTACTTTGATGTTTTTTTGTACATAACTAATCCTTCATTTTGTCACATAAAATACAGCAGGTTATTTTTCTGTAACCACAATTTTTTAAAATATCCTGGACATATATTCTTCCCTAATACACAAAGTGCCTATAAAAAGTATTCACCTCCCTTGGAAGGTTTCTTTTTTTATTGTTATACAACATTGAACCACAGTGGATTTAATTTGGCTTTTTGGACAGTCTTCAGCAGAAAATGACAGATGTTAAAAGGTACAGTATATGTTTATATGAGAGGAGACCTCAAAATTCCCAAAACTGTTAAAAAAAAACATTACTATACAACTTGTGACAATTCCCTCTTATGCCCTTTCAAAATTCTGCCTTTGAGATGCAATACGCTTGTCCCAGTGCTTCTTCTATTTCCTGCACCCAGCTTTTTTTTACTGTGTCCTGAGCCTCCTGTTATTTGTTTCCTGAATTTCCAGCATTCAAGTAAATTGTCCCCCCATCAGTTCAATTTTAATTTTGAGAGCCAAACAAAGTCACAGGGAATGAGATCTGGAAAATATGGGTAGTGTGAAGCAACAATCACATTGTTTTGGGTAAAAACTCATTGACTTTCTCTTTGATTTGACGATGTGCAGGGAAGCTGTCAGAACATTTCTGAGTCACAGAAATATATGCCTCCTCAAACCTCTAGATGGTAGCATTCCTGGGCTTCAGGATTCATTCCCATAACTGCAAGGCATCATGGAATTTGTAGTGCAATGATGAAACTCTGCTGAGTTCCAGAAGGAGGGGACTTTGGAGTAACCTGTAAGTACTTCCATCAAGCTATGCCCTGGCACCAGAAGTACTCCTATTTCAAAGATAAAAGGAGGCACTCGACCGCACTCAATTTAAGTCAGAGAAGAATAAATGATCTTTGATTTGAGCCCCATATCTAGAGTTTGGGACTCTGTGGCACTCTCTTGTTTACACACCAGGTATGCAAAGATATGGGGACCTTGGCAACATTTTGCCAACAAAGGGGACACTCATATATGCAAAATATCTTACTTTATGCAAATATAGATTAGTCTACCAGGAAGCATACTCTAGAAAATAAAATAATTAGTATCTAAATTAAGTATAAATGAATTTAATTTAGAAGTGCAGAAGTCAAGCAGCAACCAGATTACTTATAAATAAAAAACATTTGTGTCACTATTTCTCACTTCAGTCCCTATTACACAAAATGTTCAATGCCATCTTTGCATCTGTTCTAGAATGTTTTATCTGGATTATTTTTGGTTGGTGGATGAATGATCACTAAACTGTCACATGAAGATAAGTGATACATTGCTTTATGAAAATATAGAATACCCTACCAAGAAGCATACCCTAGAAAATAAAGATATAGTTCTGAAAAAATAGTCCCATATACAGTCAGGTCCATAAGTATTTGGACAGTGACACAATTTTCATTACTTTGGCTCTGTACAACACCACAATGGATTTGAAACAAAGCCACCAAGATGTGATTGAAGGAGAGACTTTCAGCTATAATTCAAGGAGTTTAACAAAAATATTGCATGAGTTGTTTAGAAAAGACCGTCATTTTCATACATACCCCCCCCTATTTTCAGAGGCTCAAAAATATTTGGATAAACTCACACAATCATAAATATAATAATCATTTTCAATATTTGGTTGAAAATCCTTTACAATCAATGACTGCCTGAAGTCTGGAACCCATGGCCATCTCCAAGTGCTGGATTTCCACCCTAGTGATACTTTGCCAGGCCTTTACTGCGGCTGTCATTATTTGTTGCTTGTTTGTTGATCTTTCTCACATCAGTTTTGTCTTCAGCAACTGAAATGCATGTCCAATTGCATTTAGGTCAGTTGATTGAATTAGCCATTGAAGAATATTCCACTTCTTTGCTTTGAAAAGTACTTGGTTTGTTTTTGCAGTATGTTTTGGCTTATTGTCCATCTGTAATGTGATGCGCTGACTTATCAGTTTTGCACTGGCATTTGGCTGAATCTCTTTTTTTTTTTTTTTTTTATTAATTTTATTACAATCCATACAAAGCAATCAAGTTTTTAAATTAAATTAAGTTAAGAACAGATCGATCATTTGGCTGAATCTCAACAGATAGTATATCTCTGTATGTTTCAGAATTCATCCTGGGGCTTCTGCAAGCAGTCATTTCATCAATAAACACAAGTGACTGACTTCTATTTGCAACCATGCATGATCACAGATGATGTGGAGTATGTGAATTTCTATCTATCTATCTATCTATCTATCTATCTATCTATCTATCTATCTATCTATCTATCTATCTATCTATCTATCTATCTATCTATCTATCTATCTAATTGGATCATGGGTCACTTCTTCTCTTCTCCATACTCTTCTCTTTCCAACATTCTGGTATATATTGGGATTACTTTTCCTTTCTCAAGAAGAAAATTGCTCCAGAACTGGACAGGCTTTTAAAAATGTTTTCTGGTAAAGTCTAATCCCAGCCTATTAATATGGTGCTCTGTGGGCCATATGTGGACCACAAGCGACCGCCGAGTGGTTCAGCCCGTGTTTCCACCAAAAACGCAGAGAAAAACCTTGAAAAACACATTTTGCAAGCATTCAGAAATTCCGATATAAATGCCTACAGTAGTATAGACCATGCATGCAAACTCCGCAGAGCCTAGAAACATTCAACCCACAATGCATGTTGTAGTGTATCGAGAAGTAGATGATACTGCCATCGACTCCATATTAAATGATTCTGTAATCAATTGTGTGCTTAGTCTTAGTCATATTCCAGTTTCATCAAGTGTGTGCAAACGTGGGGTTTCGCAAATGAATCTTATTGTTGCTCTAATGAGAGCCTCGTTACTGACATGCACTGACTCCACACTTCTCTTAATACGATTGGTTCACCCTCCACTCACACACATTAATCCAGATTCATGGCTGTTATGAGGATGACAATTAGCCATTGACTATCAAAGCCAAGAATGAATAAGAAAGATTCCATTTGATGAAAAATGCAAAAAAGTTAGCAATTTTCTGTAAAATGTGGTCAAATTAAGCACTGATTGCTTTGCGGGACTACATAACAACTTTATTTGTTGAGCTCTCTGTAACCCACCTATAATATTCTCTGATTTCATAAATTCTGTGTTTGTAATTTTAAACTATCAAGCACAATATTATACCACACCGTTCACCTTTTCAGGTAGCATAATGGAAATGCCGCTGCCTTGCAGTAAAAAGATTGTGGCTTCATGACCCGGGTCCTCCCAATTTGGAGTTTGCAAAGTGCATCGAGGAGTCAGTGAAGCACCTTACAAAGGTAAATATTTTATTATTATTATTATTATTATTATTATTATATTTAATGATTTGTCAATTTTTCAAATTTTAAACGTCATATTTTTTCACCAAATAAGAGAGGTGAAAAAAGAGAGTGCAGGCAGCGTGGAATGGGTGGAGAAGAGTGTCAGGAGTAATTTGTGAGAGACGGGTATCAGCTAGAGCGAAAGGGAAGATCTGCAGGATGATAGTGAGATCAGCTGTTATATGAGTTGGAGACGGTGGCACTGACCAGAAAGCAGGAGACAGAGCTGGAGGTGGCAGAGTTAAAGATGATAAGATTTGCATTGGGTGTGACGAGGATGGATAGGATTAGAAATGAGTACATTAGAGGGTCAGCTCACATTGGACAGTTGGGAGACAAAGTCAGAGAGGCGAGATTGCATTAGTTTGGACATGTGCAGATGAGAGATGCTGAGTATATTGGGAGAAGGATGCTAATGATAGAGCTGCCAGGGAAGAGGAAAAGAGGAAGGCCTAAGAGTAGGTTTATGGATGTGGTGAGAGAGGACATGCAGGTGATTGGTGTGACAGAGCAAGATGTAGAGGACAGAAAGATATGGAAGAAGACAATCTGCTGCGGCAACCCCTAACAGTAGCAGCTGAAAGAAGAAGAAGAAGATATTTTTTCACCAAATAAACAAAAAACGTAGCACCTGGTCTGTCTTCCTCTGAAAACGTTCACAGTACATCAAACTTGATCCAAATGCAACATTTTTTTACAAGAAAAAGGCACTGCTAATCACACATGCTCTGAATTAAAATGAACCTGTGTTCCCTCCGTGTGCAGTAGACATTGTACTCCTTTATGTCAGTAACTGTTTTCAGTTGTTATGGGTTTGTGCACTGATAGCTTTGATAGTTATTTTGTAACCTGGTAAATGCACTTTGTGATGTGCCTGGTTCATATATAAGTAAAATGTTTATTTTATTTCAAAAGGGAAGCAAATCATATTGCTAATACTGTGCACTATGTTGTTTTTATGCACGTTGAGATATGCCTAGGTCAGATGTGACCAAAATATTCAGTTTGTTATTTCAAAAGTGGAAAAAGGTATTGCTACTATCTCAGATTCTGTTCAATTATAGCTTTTTATTTTTTCTTATGCACGTTTTTGTCAGATGTGACCAAAGTTAAAAGGGAAATAATGAATAAATGCTACTTGTTTTCCAAAACATTCATTTGTGATGATTTAAAATGTATTAGCTGCTGCTTAACCAACCACTGAAAATGTCTGGCCCAGCTAAATGTCTTGGTTTGAAAATCTGGCCCAACTGAATTTGCAATTGAATAGCACTTTCTAATGTGTCCTTCCTATGTTTGAGATGTACCTGTGGTTTGCACTTTGTGGTAAACCCTCTGTCTTTACTTTCATGAAGTCTCCTCTTGATTGTAGACCCTGACAATGATAGGTCTACCTCCCAGAGAGTGTTCTTGGTTTGGCTAAATGTTGTGAAGGAGTTTTTCTTCACCAAGGACAGAATTCTGTAATCATCCAGAGCAGTTGTCTTTTGTGCCTTGTAAAAGGCACTATATAGCGCCCGACCCGGCACAGACCATGCAGAGGCAACGTGTACAAAAACACACAGGTTTTATTTTTTCTTCAGCTGTGTGACACATCTTCCCCGTACCACACAGACCAAACACAGTCCCAAAGCACAAACTAACAATTCTCCACCACTCCTCCCAGGCAAGCTTCGTCTCCTTCCTCCCAACTCTGGCTCACCAAGTAGTGGTGGCTGGGCCCTTTTATAGCCCACCCGGAAGCGTTCCAGGTGATTAACCACCTGGTCCCGATTGCACCTCCGGGTGGGGCTAAAAGCTCGTCCAGCCGGGCTGTGGGAAGCAGGTAACTCCCCCTAGCGGCCACGCCGGGCCCTAACCAAGCTGTGGAGGACTCCATCTCCCATGGAGCTCTGCGGGCGGTTGGGGAGTCACCGTCGGCCAGGGAGGCTGCCACCAAGCGTCCCGGGGGAGGTATTGGACTGCCCATGGCGGCTCCCCCGGAACATAAGTAGCAGGGGCGTCCCTGCCGGGCATGGGACCCGGCTGTCCTTCACAGCCTTTACAGACCTTCTGGTGTTGCCAAGTTCACCAATGTGTTATTTCTTTTTAAGAATGTACCAAATGGTTGATTTGACCACTCCTTGTGTTTCTGCTATCTCTTTAAGCAGTTTGTTTTGTTTTCTGTGCCTAATGATGGCCTGTTTTTATTCGCATGGACAGCTCTTTGGACCTCATATTGAGAGTTCACAGTGACAGCTTCCAAATGCAAATTCCCCATTTGGAATCAGTTCCAGACCTTTTACCTGCTTAACAGTTGATGAAATAAGGAGGGAACTGCTCCAACCTGGCAATGGAACAGATTGTCAGTCAAATTTTCAAATACTTTTGAGCTTCTGGAAATGAGGGGATCATGTATAAAAATGGCTGTCATTCCTAACTGGCTCATAGAATATATTTAGTCAAAAAAGTCAAAGTCAAAGTGAACTTTATTGTCATCTCAACCATATACAAGTATACATAGACAAAATTGCAAAACTCAGGGTCCACAGTGTAACAACATGATGTGCAAATAGTAAATTAAAAATAGAATAAAAATTTAAAATTAAAACACAAACAAGACAAGACATTTTGCAAAGATCGGACAAATAAGTAGCAGCAATATTGATGTGTAAGATATGTAATATAATAAATAAATAAATAAATAATAAATAATAGATATAGATAATACAGAAATTATCAGTGTATGATAATAGTTGTTTAAGACAACAGTGTGTAAACAATGACAGGTCAGAATGTTTCATAGCATAAGGATATCAAGAGTGTCAAAATCCTTAGAGGTCAGTATGAGATTTTCAGTTCTTTTCTACATGCACACTCATCTTAGCAGGATAGTGGTTTTCATGTATAAAAGTTCTGTTTTAGTGGTGGATGAGGCCGTGTGGAAGGTCCCAGGGGCAGCCTGGTGTTAAGGAGTCTAACAGCTTGGGGGTAAAAACTCTCCTGCAGCCTCGCAGATTTGGCTTTGATGCTGCAGTATTTTCTCTTGGATGGCAGAAGTGTGAAAAGTCCATGTGAGGGGTGTAAGGGGTCCTGCACAATGCTGCAGGCCTTGCGGACACTGTGTTTGTAAAATATGTCCTGTAGTGAAGGGAGAGGCACCCCAATAATGTTCTCTGCTGTCTTCACTATCTTTTGCAGGCGCTTGCGGTCGGATATGTCGCAGTTGCCATACCAGACAGTGATGCAGCTGGTCAGGACACTCTCTATGGTGCCTCTGTAGAACATGGTGAGGATGGAAGGGGGAAGACGTGCTTGCTTCAGCCGCCTCAGGAAGTGTAGTCTCTGCTGGGCTTTCTTGATTAGTGATGAGGTGTTATGTGTCCACGTAAGTTCCTCAGTTAAGTGCACACCAAGGAACTTGGTACTCCTAACAATCTCCACATCTAAACCGTTGATGCTGAGCGGGATGTGGGCAGGACGTGATTTTCTGAAGTCCACGGTTATCTCTTTTGTCTTGTTGACATTCATGCGGACACCCATTTCACCTCATCTCTGTATGCTCTTTCATCATCCCTGCTTATCAGTCCCAGCACCGTCGTATCATCCGCAAACTTGATGATGTGATTGGTGTTGTGCGTGGCTGTGCAGTCGTGAGTCAGCAGGGTGAAGAGCAGTGGACTAAGCACACAGCCCTGCGGTGCTCCGGCGCTCCAGTGCTCAGTGTGATGATGCTGGAAGTGTTGTGGCCCATCCGAACTGACTGGGGCCTCTCTGAGCAAACCCTTTAAGTTAAAGCTGAAAGTCTACATTTCAGTCACATAATGATTGCTTTATTTGAAATCCATTGTGGTGGTGTACAGAGGCAAAATAATGAAAATTGTGTCACTGTTCAAATACTTATGGACCTGACTGCATACTAACCCATATGTACCTGTTTTTCCCTGAGTGGACAATGCCCAACAGTTACCAACATGTTGAAAAAAAAGTCTCCTTGGCAACAAGTTTTCATGCAAATGAACATAAAAATGTGCTAATTTTAAGTTCAAACTGTCTATAAGGAAAATAGCCGTATCATGTTTTAAGTAAAATAAGGTGTTCATTTTGAGTAAGATTAACATAAGGTAGGTGTATAATGGCAACAGTCCCTGAGACTGATTAAGCCTCTGTTTGAAGGAATGAAATCTGTTGGCTTTGTTTCAATGTAAATTAAGTGTGTTAATGTGATATCCAAGAAATGTATGTCAATATTGCTAGAAACAGCTACGAAAAGCTTGCAAATATGACAATTTATAGGCAAATTAACTCCAGGTATGAAGAAAACAACCTTCCGAGTGTATTCTTTTTCAGCAAATGGAGGCTTTGAAATGCACTGAAAAGAGCTGTGCACAGTAACTCGGTTAGTTAGATGGAAGTCTGAAGAAATCTGGAGAGAGAGAGAGAATAAAGAGAGCTTCAAAAAAGCTGAGTGGGCCTGTTTTCAGATGTATTTTGTCCAAATGTAATTGTCATTGTTAGCTTATAGAAAGATTCTTTTCAAAATGTTGTTGCCTTTTGGCCACTTTTGGATATAAAGCTACCCTGGTTATATAATGTCATATATATGAGCTGCACAAGTGACTTACAAGGACCAATTTACAGAGACATATGGGGAACTGGAGTTACACCTTCTAGAATTCTAACTTCCATTCCTCTTCCCTCCAACCAGTAGGTCCTGTTAAGGACTGATGCCACACGTTTCATCTCCCATTCTGGTGAAGACAAAGTAAAGCCAGCAAGACAAATGAAGTAAGCATCACTTTATCACCAGCATTCAGATAAAATGCATCGTCCCTCTGCCTGACATATTACGTGCTTGGAGCGGCTCTATAAATATCTCAAACATTATCATTTCCAACCCCAAATCTTTATCTTTTTTATATTGTTTTGGGGAATAATTTGGGGTATATTTTGCATGTCGATGGTCTTCAATTCCAGTCCTGGGAGGTATTTTCCGTACGTCGCTTAAATCATCCGAGATCAGATGCCTCATCTTGGATGAGTTAATGCCGGTGAAATTCATCTGGGATAAGTCGGTTTTTCAAACGCAGCTGTGTAGTAGATTAGTCTTGCTGGATCAAATCGTCCGAGATGAATGCGCGCACCCGCGTTGATTGAAAAGCCCATATATATTGAGTCTAGAGAACATGATTAGCAAGTCTTTGATAGGCTGCAACAAAATGACGAAAGAACGGACGCATCTCTCTCTCTCTCTCTCTCTCTCTCTCTCACACACACACACACACACACACACACACACACAAGCGGAGCACGATCTTTTATACGAAGGATATGAAGAATTTTAAGATTTAATATGCACCAGGGGTAACACTGCAAAAGCAGCCCGAACCAGAAAAGACAGCTGGCAAAAAGTGGCCGACAAATTAAACGCTAAGTAGTGTACATTGTACTTACTGAATGCAGAGTTTTATTTCCTATGTGTCAGATTAATTATTATTTAATATGTCATAATTCCAGATCAATCTTATTAGCTTTAAAATTAATGTTTTTTATATTATATATGATTCTTTATATCAAAATTTTTTTAAATAGTTATATACCAATATTTACCAGTTTGAAGTATATTCTTGTACTTCACTTTAACCTGTTCCCATGTTCTCCTTGTGCTCACGTGTGATCTGGAATTATGACATATTAAATAATAATTAATCTGACACGTAGGAAATAAAACTCTGCATTCAGTAAGTACAATGCACACTACTTGGCGTTTAATTTGTCGGCCACTTTTTGCCAGCCGTCTTTTCTGGTTTGGGCTGCTTTTGCAGTGTTACCCCTTGTGCATATTAAATCTTGAAATTCTGCATATCCTTCGAATAAAAGGTTCTGCTCCGCTTGTTTGGAAAAAAAATGTGCCCGTTCTTTCGTCATTTTGTTACAGCCTATCAAAGACTTGCTGATCATGTTTTCTAGACTCAAAATATACTGTATGGGCTTTTCAATCAGCGCGGGCGCCGCATTCATCTCAGACGATTAGATCAGGCTAGACTAATCTACTACAAGGCTGCGTTTGAAAAACCGACTTATCCTGGATGAGCTTCACCGGCATTAACTCATCCAAGATGAGGCATCTGATCTCGGATGATTTAAGCAACGTACAGAAAATACCCCCCTGGGGGCTGTTCCACGAAGCGAGTTTATAAAATCGAGGATTATTTGTAATAGCCTCGCTTGAGTTAGCCTAACAGTTCACTTCAGGCTCATTGAGTTCCACGAACAAAATTCAGGTGTATTTAATCTCCGCTAATTCAAACCAAGCTTGATAAGCGAGGCTCGTGCGCGTCCACGCGATATAAAAGGCAGCCTTGTTAATTGATGCTGGATAAGTAAGAATGGAAACTAAGGAAAGAGCTGCGTTTTTCGCAGGCGGAGCAAGAATTATTATTACAAGCCTATGAGGACTACAAAGCTATAATAACTAGAAAGGGGAACACGAGCTGTATTATCAAAGCTCGGGAGGCTGCATGGCAGAAAATAGCTGACAAGTTAAATGCGTAAGAACATGATTTTAGTAACTTTTGTGTTAAGGATGTCAAACTATTTAACAACTAAATGAGAACAGTTTCAAGCCTTCAAAATGTATAGTCATTAAAATTTCCTTTTACATATGCATTTTGTTACCAGTTGTAAGGTACTTTAAGGTTATTTTAACACATTGATAAACAGGACAGCATGTTAATTATATGGGTTCATCTTGGATAAAAAGTGATATATAATTGTAATTATTAATATAATTATTAATAATGCTTGGTTTCAGGAGCAACATGAGTGGAACGAAAAGGTCCTGGCAGCAAGTGAAGAATGCGTCATTATTGGCATACGCTCCTGCTGCAGTATTGCCACATTATGCAAAACTGCACAGGCTACTACAATGTCCACGCTCTGTCTGGTGTAACTCTGAGATGCCGCAGGCAGTTAAACCTGGATTTTAACTGTCCAAATGTCATTTCAATGCGTGCCCTTGTCTTACAATGGGCATGGTTGAAATGTCTTTCTGCTGTGTTGCAGGATCTGTATATGGTGTGAGAAGAAACGGTAGACATGGGTATCCTCTGTCACCAAGCAGCACACCAGGAAAAATTCCTATAATGGAAAGTAGACACATTAGACTGTAGTATAATAAACTATAGTATATTTGTGAATTTTAGTTGACTTGCCTTGTCTGAGGCTTTGAGCCAGTGAAGACTCACGAAAAATTCTGGCATCATGTACTGATCCTGGCCATTTTGCCACAATGTTTGAAATTAGATGTTCAGCAGTGCATACCATCTGAAACATTTTAGGAAATGGTAATGACATACATTGCTAATGTTGGACGACTACACTTTCACCTCTTGTATATAAATGTGAGATATTATCAGTACTTACCTGTACATTAATACTGTGATATGATTTGCGGTTTATGTAATCAGGCTCTGTTGGACCTGCTGGAGCCTTTATCCTCACGTGTGTACAGTCAATGGCTCCAATGACGTTAGGAAAGCCTGACAAATTAAATTCAGTTACTTATCAGGTAATGATTTATGTGCTGTAAATGAGTAGATGTTTAAAGATTAAGCACCATTAATTCCAAAGAAAGTTTCCTTAATGGCAAGAATTCCTCGGTGGCCAGGAAAGGTAATGAATATATTTAAAAAGGACTTTAATGCAACGCAAACCTTTCTGATTTCACGGCACACTGTAGCTTTGCTTAAATGTTCAGCATCCCCCACACTGTACAGAAATGAACCACTGGCAAAATAACACAAAGCGATACACAAAGACTGTGCAACCGTAAGGGTTTTAGAGATGTAAGGTTCCAATAACTGACACAAATATGCAATACTGTGTCTACTAAATCTATAGGGCTCGTATAAATAATCATCCGCAAAATGCAACGGATCTATCCTGGGCCGAAGTAATTGTGGAACCTGTTGCCTTAAAGCTCTACGAATGAGCCTCGCTCCCTCATCAACTGGATTATGAATAAATGGGCACGCCATGGTTATTCATGTAAAAGCCTTCAATGCACTCCTTGTCATTTTATACTTTCTAAGTAATTAGAATCGCCTGCATGTAATCTGTAATAATTTTATATTGGAGGGTCGATGTGTGCGAAAGAGGGAGAGAACAGCAGCAGAATAATCCCAGCCCCGCAGAATGTCGTGCTGTGACATCACATGGCTTGTCCAATCATATTCATCAAGCTTAGCTAAGCTTCACAACTAACCTGCCACGGAGCAGGCTTGTCCAAGAGCATATGTTGACATAGTAATTAAGCGGAGCTTCAGGTTAGCCTCGTTCGTGGAACCGAATTTGGAGAAATTAAGACGGGATTATCAAAATAACCCTGGATTTTGAGGTTAGCTCGCTTTGTGGAACAGCCCTCAGGTTTGAAGATTTGGATGTGCTGCTTTGACAACACATCCAGCAAGAGTTTCGAAAAAACCAACAGATCCAGGATCAGGCCAAATCGTCAACAATTACATCCGGCTAAACAAGTAATCCACGTACGAAAAATACCCCCTAGGTCAGGGGTCCTCAATCACGGTCCTGGAGAGCCGCAGTGGCTGCAGGTTTTTGCTCCAACCCAGTTGCTTAATAAAAAGCACTTATTGCTAAAGTAACACTTCTGCTTCACTTTAGTGATTTTGAGCCCTTATTGCTTAATTTTGTCTTAAACAGCTATTTTAATTGCTCCTTATTATCAATAACATGCAAATGACAAGAGAGAGCAGCATTTCTCCATTTAGCTTATTTACATTTACACCTGTGTGTATTTATCTGCACTATTAATTAAATACTTGGAAGAAAAATGAAGAGAATAAAGTGAAGGACTGAGAATTACTCGTCCATTTTAGCCTTCAAATCATTTGCATGATAGAAAGGGAAAGAAAATCTAGGATATGAGAATGACCTGACATAGCAGAGTTAATTTAATTTCATAGCTTTTTAGTGCTTTATTGGCAAGAATTGCTTTTTAATTAAGCAACCAGGTCAGAACAAAAACCTGCAGCCTCTGCGGCTCTCCAGGACTGGGACTGAGGACCCCTGCCCTAGGTCAATAAAAATGGAGGTAAAAGAGTTAATAAGCAATACAAACTGATTACTAATTAAGGAAATGGTTACAGTGAAAATCTGGAGCCAGATGTGTGATCTAGGACCAGGTTGGAGACCCCTATAATGTATGATCTTTCTCCGTTTATGTTTTAACATGTTTTGTGCATAATAATTTGTCATATTATTTGTGTAATTGTGTTAAGCTTAAGACTAATTTTAGTTAATTGAATGAAACTGAGGTACAAATTGTTATCACCTGCATGAAATCTGGACAAAGTGTTTCATGTTTGGTATTACAGAGGTGCTCCCTGTGATCATAACAGTGGGAGTTAATTTAGAAGTGTGGATGACAAGCAGCAGCCTGATTACTTATAAATAAATAAACATCGGATAAAGAATTAGACTGAAACTTCATGGAGTGTCACTATTTCTCACCTCAATGCCCGTAACACAATATGCTCAATGCAGCCATTACATCAGTTCTAGAAGGTCTCCTGTATTATTTTTGTCTTTTCTGAAAATCATAATCTGAAAATGGCTTAAATTGTGTCAAGGCTGGAGGTTGAATGATCACTGATCTGTCACATGAAGCTAAGTGAGCTCAAAGCAATGTACTGCATATTCAAAAATATAAAAAAAGAATGTAGTAGTAATGCACGGAAATGAATAAAATAAGAAGATGGCAAGTCACATATTCAATGAGTGAAATATCACAGTGTAAAGATATTCTTGACTCATCCCATTCACACAAAAGACATATGTATTTATTCTAGTGGCAGTTGTCACCAGACCAGTTTACAGTATATATGGAATACAGTGAAAACAAGGAAAATTCATTTGAGAAGTTGTGAAGGAGGGGAGTGTTTTATATGTGAACAGACGTTATAATTAGTGTAGTACATATGGTAGCTTCCATCTATATGGCATGAGCTGTAACCTAAAACTTAAAATGTCATGGCACAGTCTTCAGTTTTTCTCCCTTTTCTTTTGCTAAATCACACTCTTCAGCCAATAACAATGACAGCAGAGGACTTGGTTGGTCATTCTTGGCAAAAGCTGTCACATATGGGATTCAAGAGATACGGCTACTGAAAACGCCAACACCACTGAGAGTCAAATAAACAAAGCAAACTGCTGAAATGTGCTAACATCTGTTATATTTCTGTAATGTTTACTTAGAAAATATGTGGCGTACTGTAAATAAATATAGATGCCCTAGTACATAATTAGAAGTCTTAGTGCTTGGTTTTTCAGCTGCAGATTTCTTATAAATAATTGAGCAGCTCTGACCGAGTAGCAGCACTTCATAGTAAGCTTCAGCAAAATGAGATTTGCGCATGATAATCATGACCACTGCAATCATCATTTTAACCTTTCTTTGTTGAACTGTTTTTTTTTCTTTGCCCTTGAAATGTAAAGATTATAAAACAGGACCATGAGCTCTGACCTACAAAGAAGTATGTGAATGAACTGTATTTACAGTGTTTAATCCATTTTCAGAGACTGTTTGCAGAATCCCAGGGTTCTGGGACCTGACACCACAGGATTTTACTGTAATGCTAATATCTGCATGAGGATTTTTAAACAAGTTAATGTCCACAAGGAATCTGGTTTAGATGGCATTTTAGGGTGTCTTTTATAAACCTGTAGCAAACAATTAGCTTAATGTTTTACCGAGAGACTCTCTTGTTTCTGCTTGCTTCAAAAGGACAACAGTTATCCCAGTGCCTAAGAAAATAAAAGTGAATTGTCTGAATGACTGCAAACATGTGGCACTCAATCCAATTATGATGAAGTGCTTTAAAAGACTGGTGCTGGGACACATTAAGCAGAATATTTCAAATAGTCACAAACATCTCCAGTTTGCATATCATTATACGTGGTCTACTGAAGATGCTATAAACTTAGCATTTCATACCATATTCTGCCAAATAAAAATTTGCATTAAATAAATCCTTATTAAATGTGTATCTATCAAAGCTGACCCACAGACTCCACAATTTAGGATTTACCACCACCTTCTGCAGCCAAATTTTGGGCTTCCTAACCAAACCAACCACGTCCTGTGCAGATGGTTGCATCATATTCTCCGCACTAACCCTCAGCATAGGCACTACACAAAGTAGTGTGCCGAGTCCCCTTCTGTATTCTTAGTTCACTTCTGATTGCATGTCTAGACATAGCTTCATTCTATCATTAAATGTACTGATGACACCACCATGGTAGGCTCAATCATTACCAATGATGAGACAGTTTACACAGAAGAGGTCTACCTCTTGACTCAATGGTACAAGAAACAAGTCCTTAAGATTAGCAAAACCAAGGAGTTGATCATAGAATTCAGAAAGTAGAGGGTAGACCACACTTCAATCTACATTGAAGGAATACTGTTGAACGAGTCAGTAATTTTAAATACTTTGGAGTGACTGTCACTGCACAACACATTTTGTGTTTTGTCAAAAAGGCTTACTAGTGCATCTACTTCCTCAGATGCTTGAAGATAGCTTGCAATTCTCCATCTGTGCTGTCAAACCTCTACAAGTGCACAGTGAAGACCATCCTCACTGGTTGTATCATGTCCTGGTATGCTACTTGCCCAACTCAAAACTGTAAAGCCCTGTAGAAGGAAGTGGAGAGAGAAATAAAGAGAAGCTGCAAAGTCAAATAAGCCAAAAGTTAAAATTATGAAAATGTGAAATAAATAAGCAAAACCCAGGATGAGACCCCAGAATTGAAGTGGGAAACAGTGTTGGATTTGGTAGCCAAAAGGGTAATTGTAACCATAGCATAACAAAGCAGTTGTTACTCATAGTCAAGGAACAAAAGACATTTTTGGAACTGGAAAATACAACAACAACAGTGATCACTGAACTTTTTTTATTTGGAAAAATCTGAAATCTCAGATATCAGTAAATGCATGATGCTGAACTTCATGCCATCACCTAGATGATGTCATGAACTTTTTCAGTCATTTTTCCTGGTAATGGCATAGCAACTATTAACAGAAATGGCAGCACCCTTAAGAAAACAATACAGTGCCATTAGAAATACAAAACTCGTTTTCAACTTCTTTAATTCTTTCAGGGCTGATGTCGACTTTTATCAAAAGGAGGATTTGACGATGGTAATCAACTGTAAAGTGTGACAAAACCAACCGCTGTTTTAGTTGGACTCTCATTGGTAGAAGGAAAGTTAGCTTCATTGGTTTGACCGAGATTTCCTGCGCTCGTGTTAGTAGTAAGGCACAAACAAGTACAAAAATGGCACTGACATAATGGTGAGAGATCAAAATGAATGTGTAAAGCAAAATACTCCGTGGATGAAGTTTTGCCTATTATCTCTGAACTGGACTATGACTTGCCGGACTCCAATTTTGATACAAGTGATCGAAAACGAATGTGAAGTTCCAGCTTCAGCTGACTGGTCCCCAGCTAATCGTGGCGCTGACAGCCCTACAGCAATGTTCACCAGGAGGACTGCCACTTAACAGTGATAAGACATAGAAACCAGATTGCAATGCAGTGTGACTGTGACTGCTGCTACTGCTGCCCCAGCCACGTGAAGACAGCCTGGCTGCAAGCCTGACGCCCATTCTTGGCAAACTGGCAGCCGCTGCATGCAGCAAGAAATGTTTTATGTTGATTTCTGTTTGAAACCATTGCTTTGCAGAAACTATGTTTTTTGGAAAAAAATATTCAGCCCTCAAAGAGTTAAAAACATGTTGCAATAAGAGTAAGTTTAACTAATGGGTTCATTGCTTTGAAAACCTTGGAAATGATGTTAAAAAAAGACCAAGGAACATCCAGAAAAAATTAAAGTCGTCAAGCAAATCATGATAATTGGCACACAATTGATAAGAACAAATATTGTAACATAATAAACACTGTGTGCAAATATATAATACTTCCAAATATATATTTTGTATATATTGTTTATAAGCATATTTAATAATGTTGCATGCTGTGGATACATTTTATTTGTTTATTTTTTGAATTTATTTATTTTGTCAACCATTTTGAGGAGACATTCAAGTTGGAATTTCATTGTACTATAAACAGATTACAGTAATCTTGGCTTTGACATGACCTAAATAACAGTGCTAGATACTAAACAAAATAAGGTGGTGTAAAAACTCATAGCTCTAGGAACCAAGGTTCAAATACTGGCTCAGTCACTGTCCGGGTGATATTTTCATGGGCTTTTATCCAGGTATTCCAAATTATAAAAATAACAAGCATCCATGTGATGCACTAATATCATGAGTTGATTATTCAATTATGATGACAAATGGCCATGAAGTTGAAAATTATGGATATGTCAATAGACCAAATAATGTAACCCTTAACTTTTATAGGTAGACTGGTGTAGTAGTAGGGTGTAGCACTGTGTAGCCCTTTTGGATATAACGAGTAGTGAAGCAAAATGAAACCATTTATTGGCTAAATGAACAGATTACAATATGCAAGCTTTCAAGGCAGCTCAGGCCCCTTCTTCAGGCAAGTTGTAGTAGGCAAGTTGTAGTAGGTAAACTGGTGGTAAATCTGAGCTCTCAAACAAGATACAATTCCTGCTTTATCTACGGAGAGTGAAAAACTTCAGGATTATTGCACAGTGTAGGATCTTTCTTTCTTCATTACTGCACAAATATATAATTACATCCTAATTTGTCAATACTTTGGTGCACTTTACTGCACCTCATCTACAAAATCAATTTTAATAAAGTGAACCCAATGGTAGCAAATATTAATATGTCTCTATGATTAAAAATACAATTAAAAAGAAATCATTTACAATTAAAATGATCTGATCAAGTGAGTGAGTTGCGTATGTTATTTAGATTTAGTATGCTTTTACTTACTACAAATTGATAGATAGATAGATAGATAGATAGATAGATAGATAGATAGATAGATAGATAGATAGATAGATAGCCGTTACAAGCATGACTGTCAATTTAATAGTATTATTGTTATTTTGTCAATATATAGTAATAAGTTTGCAGAAAAGAACTTATGATTGATCAAGTTTTTGATAGTCCTATACCCTATTAATCTGTGTCTATGCTCTGACAATTAGTGAACCATAGACTATCTGAACACTATCAACATTAATTTATGCCTAACATTTTTGAACCAAAACTATGAAAGTGGGTCACACAAGTGCAAGCTTAAGATATACAAGAAAAACAAGAGCAGATGCCCCTCTCAAGGAGATTGGTTCCAGAGTCCAAGCTGTGCATCGAGGTGAGCCTGACTATATCTAGCCAGAACCTCTCGACCTTGCGCACTAGGTCAGGCTCCTTTCTCCCTCAGAGAGGTGACATTCCACGTCCAAAGAGCCAGCTTCTGTAGGTCCCGCCTTCGGCCACCATCCAGCTCACACTGCACCCGACCTCCTTGGCCCCTCACATGGGAAGAGGAACCCACGTTGCCTCTTCGGGCTGTGCCCAGCAGAGCCCATGGGTGCAGTCCCGGCCACCAGGCGCTTGCCATCAAGCCCCACCTCCAGGCCTGGTTCCAGAGGTGGGCCCCGGTGACCTGCATCCAGGTGAGGGAAAACGCAATCCAAAGTTTTCATTCATCATAGAAGGTTTGCTGAACCGCTTGTCTCATCCCTCACCTAGGACCAGTTTGCCTTGGGTGGCCCTACCAGGGGCATAAAGACCCAGACAACCGAGCTCCTAGGATCATGCAAACATGCAAACCCCTCCGCCACAATAATGTGGCAGTTCGAGGAGGGATAGATGCCAATGGTAATAATCATTTTCACATGTAAATCTGAAAGCAAGCTTGCTGGTGCTGATGATATTGATGTAATAACCTGTGAGACTGAAAATTAGCCAGCCTCCATGACCAAGCAGCTAACGTTAGTGTCATCAGCATGCAATAGGTCTGACCCTGACTCATTCCACAGCATGACCTTGCAGCAGCTGGGGATCAGAAATCAAAGCAACTGCCAACAGTGATAATACTGATTTAACAGAAGTAGCTTATATTGTGGTGGACATCACTGATTAAATATTTGACAAAAAAACTTTCACCAACGTGGCATACTGAGGACCTATAACAGACGACATACCTTTATACTGGTTGAGCAAGGGAAGCACCATAATAAAGATGGACAATTTATAGCATCAGAGATGGTGCAAAACTTTGTTCTCATGTTCCCTTTCAAACATTGACAAAGTTGCTACAAAATGTCTCATTTATTCCCCATTAAATGTTTTGTTTTGTAAATTATTTAGGGAGGACGCACAATATTTCTTCTGTGATCCTCGATATATCACTTTGTTAAAATGGAAATAGATGTCCATGTATGTGTTTCTCTTGTGTGCCAGGAGCCCCAAGATAGAGGTAGCCCTGGGTCCCAGGATACAGTACCTTAACCTGGTTGCGTAGATATGTCATAATACTATACATAGGCTGTGAGGTGTCCAAAATATCAGCAATATATTGCAGCCAAACTGATTAATGAAGGTGGATAATATGATCTAAACAGCAAGAATCATACAAAAAATTGCAGTTTGTTCTAACATTATGTACCATTACACCATTTTAACTATGGCATAAAAAGTGTGCCTATTTGTAACACAATCACAAAAGGACAAGGCACATGAGGTGGTGCCTGAGGTGGTCCACTTCTTCACACCCTTTCAGATGATTTGCAAGAACACCTTTTCATCTCAGTGCCTATCTACTTCCCTTCAGATCTTCTATTTACATAAACTACTGCTTGTCTCAGTTTCCAAAAGACCCCCCCAGGGTTGCAATATTTTTAACATAATGTAACAGGAGTGCAAAATTATTTTTGAGCATTCCCCATATTTTTTAGCTCTCTTTTGGTCCAGTGCCACATAAGCTTTTTTCACACTTTTAGAATTAACTGCTTTCGGCTTGCTGGTGAAAGATACTTATACTGTTTCCTTCAAAGTGATGGTCACAGATAGCAAGGTGCAATGAAATCATCTTCCAGAAATTCAAGCCAATAACAATCTGATAGAGCTAGATAAGGGAGAAAATTATTTTCAAATTGTAGCTGTAGTCAGGCAGACTGGGAGAAGGTAGGAGTGGATGCTTTGGGTACCTTTTAATCCTAGGTCCGGATATTGCTATATCCTGTCATTTTGTCTTTACCGAATAAAAAGTTATCACAAGCACTGAGCATTGTCATTTAATGATAAATTGTCCTCGGCCTTTCCTCCATGTTGACACTTCAGTTTCTTACACAGCATCTTCTTGTAGTATGTATTGTACTGTATATCCCAATAATGCTGAACGATCCTGAAATTTGTGATTCTTGGTGGGTGCAGAGAAGGTCTATTTCTTCTACACAGAGAGGTTATGTGATAATGGTTGCTGCTGAACTAATCAAAAAAATGCAAAGAAGAGCTTTAGAATACTTTTGGACTTAATTTAGCTTTACGTTACATAGTCATATCTAGCTAGTTGCAGACAAGTCTACCAAGGGGTCCTATGCAACAATTGTACCAAAACAGGAAATGTTGTCATCCTCATCACATCATTCTCACAGTATACTATCCATGCCAGTGAGGAGGAGGCATAAAATGTGCAATACATCATGACTGAATGACAGATTCTCTTCATTTATGATAAAAGTGAAGCAAGTTTCTCTTTTTTTGATGTTCACTTCCTAGCTGTTGTTTCATTCAACATTTCTATTTAACAGAGAAAAATGCATGCAATGTGTCTCATCAATAAAGTAAATAAAAGAACATTGTGTCCATCATGAGTGACACACTAGAGAATGACATGAAACTAATGAATAATACTCTAAAAACAGGGTAGCATCAGGAGAAAAAGTTAATGATTAAAAGTTATATTCTAACATCCATCAAATACACAGGCATAGCCAAAAGGAAAAAAAAATGGACATTGAAGGCACTGTGCAATGCAGTTAAAGTGACAGGGTTAATGGTTATACAAGCTAGCCTGCCATCAGTCAGACATTAGAAAGCCATAATTATGTGTTGAATTTGACATGGTTAATGTGTAAGAGGACATCCTCTCATTCATCCCCAAATGGTCGACTTGTTCTGTCAGTCACTCTGTTAGCATGTTAGAGGAGGCGCCACCCTGTGACTCTGTTAATGGTTAAACTGCAGCCAGTGGAATACTTCCATTTTGTCAGATAAACTTTATAAACTTTATTTCTGCAAAAAATTAAAGCAAAGATTGCTTAAACTGTTGATTAAAGTTTACACTGCAAGATTTCACATTCCCTCTTTCAGCATGCTGGATTTAAAGCAAGAATATGGAGGATATGAATGTTTTATCAAAATCAGTTACAGAAAATGAATGACTGAATGACTAACAGATGAAATTTTAGCAGTAAACATATCTTATTGATCATGTGATCAGGGGCATACTCTCCACAAAGCTCAGGAGAGATCCAGTAGATAGATAGATAGATAGATAGATAGATAGATAGATAGATAGATAGATAGATAGATAGATAGATAGATAGATAGATAGATAGATAGATAGATAGGTGGTCATTTTATACCTATTTTCAGATATTTTAACTTATTATTCTATGCTTTGATTTAAATGTTTTTCTCTGTTTAATGCATTTTGTGGTTATTTCACCATCCAGTGGCCTTGCAGTTTTAAGACTATACTGTACTATAATTTCAACAGCAAGGCGGCTACAAGTTTTCTTAGCACTCCCATAGCTGGGTGGTAATTTTTCCCTGATTCCATGCATATTTTTATATATTGCCTAAATACATTCTGACTTCTGTCATATGACACTAATTTATATGTAACTGCTTGGAGTTTTAGTTGCTCATCAAGAAGGCCAAATAGCCTAAAATAAAAGAATAAAAAGCCAACTTATGAAAACAACCCTTTGCACTGTACCATTACAAGTGCACTTATGATAAATTATAGAAAATTCTAATGTGATGTATGGATAGATAGATTTGATTCAATTCAATTTTATTGTCCTAAGAAGGACATTTCGTTTCACAACGGGTTTTACAAAGAGACCATGAAGTAACATTAAAAAGACATCACCAAGAACACAGCAGTCAAACATAAACTTACTACAAATAAATATAATATAGAATTGAGCACTTGTGGTCAAACATTATACTTTATACATAAATAATATATTATACTTATTAGTATATTAGGTATAATACTAGTATAATATACCTATTATTAAACTGTTATATTGAATAATAGTAATGATGGTCAAAAATGAGATCAAACGTATTCCGTGTAAAAATTACTGTAAATAAATACTTTTGCTTACCTAACGATTGATGCAAATGCTAAGTGTTCATCCCATCATTTAAGCCTGTTGTGTATTAAAGTTGAACGTATTTAGGAGATTAAAAGAAGTTTGACTGAAAGAGTATTTGAATCAGCTGCTTTTTATCCTTAGGAACTTGAACCTGCGACGTGATGGAATTGAGAGGAGGCACTGCTTTTCTGGATTACTGGCTTATTAAACAGGTCTGTCAGTTTTGACTGTTGACACCTTGTTTTTGCACTGCTCCAGTTTACAATCTGATTTATTCTGTTTTTATTACTGACATTAAGATGTCCAAAGCAAGCCAGTAGAACATAAGTAAAGACTGATTCAATAAAAGATTTATAAAAAAAAATGACCTAATGGCAGGACTCACTCTAAAAAGACTCCACTTTATTTAAAACGTAGGAACACTGCTGTCCATTTTTGTAAATGGCCTCTGTATTTTCATTAATAGTTAGTTTTGATAGACAGATGTTGTGACAGAATTCAGATTTTATCATCTGATTAACATTCTCCAAATTAATTAGTAGTGAGTGACTTTTAATTTGTAATGATTTTTATCCATCACAAAGAAAAGAAGTTCATCAGTATTTGCTTTTAGCTACTACAGAGTAAAAATTGCCTGAGTTAAATTAATACTTAAAGCGTATGCAGTATATGAAGACAGTGCCTCCATACATTTCCTTTTAATGGTTACTTTAACACTGCATGAATTCATTCAGCATTGCTGATTTTGCTGTGAACTCTCTTATAGCATTCTGCATATTATAAAAACAAATATATCTCTACCACTTAAGTGGCTGCCTTGAAAACACTGCCTGAATGTCCCAGATACTGAGAGGAGCTTATGCACGAATATTTTTTGATTTGCATGCACACCAGATGGAATTCATTTAGGATCCATTTGTAAATTAAATTTGTTAGATGATATAAAATGAATAGATCTCACCCCAGAGGATGCCCAGGAAAGTGGAGGAAAAAGATTAGAGGTGTGAGCGGCTAACTTGGTAAACCCAGAAAATGGCTGTTAAACTGGGATAGATGATGATTCTGATCTATTTGAAATTATCAGGTGTCTTTCTGAATGAACTTATGTTTTTCCTTTAATAATGCTCCCTGTTTTTACCTAAGTAAAATTGTATACATTTTGGTTAAGCAAGTAAGCAACTGCATTTAATGTACAGTATTAACTGTGCTATATACTGTAAATATATTTATTATTGCTACTATTAATTGTTATACTCTCAATGGATCAAGTGCCCCTTTTTCATTACATAAAGTATAAATTCATGGTTTTTATTAGTTGCTTCATTTGAGGCTTTATGCAATGTATAAGATTCACTTTCCAGAACAACAGCATAAATTTAAAGTTTCAAACAAGTGACAGATACGTGTAAGTCGACAGATACGTGTAAGTCAATATGCTGTGAGCCGTTCCTCGGTTGTGTTCTTTCCCTCTTTCACTGCCCTTTGTGTGACCACAGCAAGTGGTCTATTCACCATGATATTCATGGCTGGCTCATGCATACCAGTCATGCACAGAAGCAGAGCTCTTCTTCTCTTCTTGTGATGTGTTAGCCCATCTTCTTAATACTGTGTCAGACTTAACATTTGATTAAATCATCCAGAGGTTTGAGATTGACCATGCCAAAGAGGTTTGTATATTTTTCTGATACCAGTCTTAGGGCCATTGGCAATAGCAGCCAGGCACGTCAAAACAGTAAGATTTCTTCAACGGCAAAGATGAAAGAATGAGGAAAAAGTTAATGATTCAGCCTCTCTGTCATGTATCCATCAGCACTGCAGTATACGCCTTGGGTGCTGGGGAATAAGGCATGTAAAGCACATGACAGGGTTAATGGTTAGACCCTTTGTCTGACATAAAAAGATATATTTGTGAGCCAGTGATGTACAGTGCAAGTGACAGGGTTAATGGTTAAAAGTACATCCTCTAATCAATCCCCAAATTACAATCAAGTCATTATAAACCAGATTGAAAGGCCAGGATCTACTGTAATGCCTTTTTTTCATTTGCATTCTTCTTTAAGTTAAAAAAGAAAAAGAAAATTACTTTTAAGAACATGAGAATGGTTTTGAGAAGAATAGGCCTAACAAAACTCAATATATTCACAGTGTTTCCCAAAATATTTAGAATCTAAAATACCAATTAAGCAAAATAATATCTTCACAAGAAAATATAAAATGAGTTATGTATTACAAAATATTCTGTTTTAAAATTATACAAATTTTTGAAATATGCTCTCGCAGGGGTTGAATTCTGGTTTGTTAGGTTTGACTCGATTGTATGTAATATTATTTTCTTTGTCGTAAATGTTAGTCTTGATTGTATGGAATGTTACTTTTTTCAAATAAAATCAATAAAACGATAATAAAAAAAAATTGTAAATATGCAGATGCTGTTCTCATAATGAAACAAAACTCGTAAGCGCTGCAAAGGTTATATGTGAAAATGTTAAACAAAATCATTGAATCTGGTTTTTTGGGGGCATTCTTTAAAATGAAATATGGCTGATTTACTTGTTAGATGAAGTAAAGTAAATCCAAAAATATATCTATCATCACACTTTTGGAATTGTGAGGTTGAAGTCTACCTCAAGAGCACTGACTGAAATTCATACCTGGGACACTGAAGCTATAAAGTAGAAGCATTAACCACTGCACCATTACGCTGTGCACGATATATGCAATTCAGCTTCATTCATGTATTTCTTATAAGGCAACATGGAGGTTAGCATTGCTGCCTCACTGACCCAAACATCTTGGTTCAGATTGTACTTATGGTAACGGTTTGTGTGAAGTTTACACATTCGCTCTGAGTTTTCCTCAGGCTACTCTGAGTTTTCTTTCCACATTCCCAAAGACACGAACATTAAGTTAACTGCCAACTCTAAACTGACCTCGTAAATGGGTTTGTGATTAGGACTACAAAGGACTGGTGCTTGTCTCATTCACATGTAATTAGAAAAAGCTAGGAGAAGAGCAGTAGAGATAGATAGATAGATAGATAGATAGATAGATAGATAGATAGATAGATAGATAGATAGATAGATAGATAGATAGATAGATTGTTCCTAATTTCACTCAGTTTTGTCTTCATTCTTTCCTCCACTTCTACCTCCAGTAGGTCGACAGGGGGTCATAGAACTCAGCCTGCCTTCTTAATCAGCTTTTTATTCGTTTCACCTCTCTTGAAGTGATTTTACCAACCCAGAACGCTACACCATAGACATGACAACACAGTTACAAAAGAACTTCAAGTAGCAATGTTCCTAAAGAAATGAAACCTCCAAATGGCTCATGTACCTTAATAATAAACAATGTCTGCACCAAGTCTACTGGTCTCCCTCCTTTTCCAGAACATCCTTCCCTATTGTACATCATACCTTATATTTAGGTCTATAACTCTGGAATAATTAGAATATAATTGTCTGGTGTTGTTTCTGGCACCACTTTGGTCAAATGTTGATAACCACTCTGATTTCTCATGCTATGACAAAGAATCAAATCAAAGAAGATGCAATAACATTATGCCAAATAGAAAAGATAGTGGAAAAACATTAATAACAACTAGTAATAATGATGTTCACACTTTTAATTTAGAAAAATACCTGACTTTTAATAACATGAACAGCCCACTCAGCAGCTCTGCCAAGCATAGTCTATACTAAGGTAACAGTCTTCAGCCTAAATCTAAATGCTGAGAATCCCTTAGATAAACAGGAAGAACATTTTGCAGTTTAGGGGCTATTTTGTGAAATATCTGACCTCTTACAGCAGGCTTATTCATCCTTGAAGTGGTACAAGGGCCATGTCATGTCATCACAATGTACACTCTGGAGACTGTATCTAAATGAATTCTGTTAAGTAAAGTGGGCTGAAAATATTCATATCTTTATGTTATAAGAATTGTGAAATTGGTCATAAAATTGGTACACTGTTGTACTTCTAATTTCTAGAAAAAGTCCTTGTAGCAGCATTTTGAATTAACTACAAACCAGAAATAGAATATTTTGGAGATCCTGTGAGCAATTTCCCTTTGGGATTAATAGAGTTTCTATCTATTTATCTATCTATCGTCACACATGCGCATCTGTGGGTCACCTTCCAGGCCTAGCTGAGATATGTAGTACCACCCTGAACTGAGAGGGGGTGCTCTGGCTAACCTTGTCAGGTTAGGGCAACTGACTCCACCCCTTTCGGGCCAGCTCCTATAAAGCTGGACTTCCCTGGAGTGAGGTGTCTCACTTTAAGTCGAATTAACCTAAATGACAGAGCTCCATGAAAAGCAAAAACCTGCTCCTCTGAGCAGCGGCTTTGTTAGAGTGAAGGCACCCTCCTGTATTTACTGTTTTGGAGCAACATTGTGCATTTATTTTTCTTCCTGTCAAAAGAATTAAATGTTGGTAACCCAGGTTTCACTATCATTCAAACAGATTATCTATCTATATAAATAATAAAATAAATAATATTTTTCCACCAGGAAAAAGAAGGCCGTTGATAGTGCAGTGCTAAAAGATAGATCAGTAGCAACAACAACATATAAATGTCAAACAGATTTACCAAAATTATGACTTTGAGGTTGATGCCATTTTATTAATATCAGCAGACTCTGAAAATACTAGTAAAATGTCATTTTTTAATGTTCAAGGATACACATGTATCTCTAATCCCACATTGTAACTCTTTAAAGGAATTAATTAAAGGCACATTTAATATTACTTGTTATTCTTGTAATAATTTTCCCTAAATTTGAGTGAAAGTAAACTTGTTGAATACATGTATGAGTTTTCACATTAATGAGGGCATTTTTCAAGGAATCTTCTTCACAGTTGCATGAATTAATGTGGTATTTTCACAAGGTGTCTATTTGGGGAGCACCATTCTTGTTTGAATTGATAATTCAGAAATTGAGTTTGAAGAACTTTGTGTATCTTTCTCTTCACCTTTCATTTGTATTTTCACCCTCTCAGTCACCCTCACAATCACCAGCCTGCCCACCTCTTCCTCTTCATTCTCATTTTGTTAAGTGAATGTGATATTGATGGTGACTTTTCTTGTCTTAACTGTACTCTTACTGTTCTATTGTTTTTCTAAATGAAAGGACACATAAACACTGAGTCTCCTTTGTTTGCTTTGGTAAGTATATGCTGTATAAAACAGTAGCTACAAGTGAACTTAATGAGAGTTTGTAGACAGCCTTGTTATTGAGTCTTTAATGAAAGGAACACCTTCATTACAGTGAGCTTTGATAATTACTGTTAGTCATTTTTAAGGAATTTGGTGTTATTTTAGGATTTTTTTTCCTTATTGAAATTAATGGCTATTTACATTTTCAAATTATGACAGTTTGACTTGCAAAAGGGATTTTCAGGAACACTTTATACTTATCAAAGATGGAAAAGGCTAACTCAGTATCTTCAAGTGACAGCAGATAGCAATGTCTATACTGTATATACTAAAAATATTTTATACGTATGAACTAAACAACATAAGAACAGTGTCTGGCACCAAATAGCAATGTCAAGGCTATGTACACGAATTGTGTGGTCAATTAACTGGAGAAATTTAAAAACATAATTCTAACATTGCTGCCAGCTTTGTCCAGGTGAGAATTAACATTGTAGAGTAAATGGATGATTGCAAACTGCAGTGGGTCCAAGTGCTCTACCACTAGAGAACTCATATATTCCAGGGTATTCTATCATATCTTCAGGATATGATAAGTAAGTGCCACTGGTCTATAGTCATTAGCTGTAGTCACCTGCCTTCTTTGGAACAGGAACAATACCAGATGTTCTCCACAGCAGTGGCACTTTGAAGGCTTTTGGGACAAACTAAATAGGTGTCAGAGGGCACTACAACGTTGGTCATCCCATGCCTTATGAAACTGAAGACTGACTCCACCTGGTCCTGCAGCTTTTTTTGTGTATAGTTTCCTCAGTTGTCTCCTAATTTGGTCATCATTTATGGATAGCCTATACTAATGGTCAGAGGACTCATCAATGGCCATTCCAGTTGAAGTAGTAGTTGTTAATGCACACTTGCACATATATGTTTCATGAATCTTCGTTTTTTAACGTATTAGTGCTCTGATGATTTTAAAATTGAGTTAATCAGTGAAATTACCAGAATAGATCTACAATATGCCAGGTCTCCAAATGAGGCACTTTATAGGAAAAGACATGTTTTACAATCAGAATTTAAATCACAACTTCATTATTATGAACACGGAGAGGAAGCCAATAAGATTTTAGCTCAACAAATCCACAAGCAGGAAGTCCACAATTCAATAACAGCAATTACCAACACAGACTGAGATAGAACCATTGGCCATAAAAATATAATGCACACATTTACAGTCTACTATAAGTCCTTTTATTCTATTCATTCTAAAGAATACAACACACAATCTAATGTGTTTTTTGATACATTATGGATATCACAGCTAGATACTTTCAGTGCAGAGGAATTGGATAAACCTGTGATACTATCAGAATTACTAGACACTATAAACTCTTTTCAGACTAGGAAAGCACCAGGACCTGATGGCTACCCTGCTGAATTTTATTTTAAAAAATCAATCAAATTAGCTCCCCTTTTATAAGCAACATTTATAGAAGCCAGAGACAATAAAATCTACCTCAAACTTTTCGCCAAGCATTAATAACCATTTTACCTAAGAAGAATAATGACTTTTTGTAATATGCATCATACAGACCAATCTCACTTCTGAATAATAATGTTAAGACCAAGTCGGATTTATTAAAGGTAGGCATTTGGCTTCCAGTCCTCAACGCCTATTTAATGTAAGTTATTTACACATAAAGTCCAAGACTCCAGGGATCTTATTATCTTTAGATGCTGAAAAAGCATTTGATATGGTTGAATGATATAACCTATTCACCATTTTGCATAAATTTGGGTTTGGGCTTAATGTATGTACATGGATTAAACTATTGTATACTAGACCAGAAGCTTCAGTTTTCATTAACAACATTATTTCAGACTACTTCAAACTAGAACGCAGTACTGCACAAGAATGCCCCTTGTCACCACCGCTATTTGCAATCGCCATTGAGCCATTGGCTGTTCACTTTCAAAATGCATCAGAGATAAAAGGGATTTGCAGAGAAGGACTTGAACAGAAAATATCACTATATGCAGATTATATGGTACTGTATATATCAGACCCAGAAAATTCAGTGCCTGCAGCCCTAATTGTACTAGTAGAATTTCAAAAGATACCTGGAATCAAAATTAATTGAACAAAAGTGTGCTTTTTTCAGTGAATTCTCTAGCAAACAGCATTAGATTGGACACCTTCCCTTTTATCACTGCAGATCAGTTTAAATAATTAGGGGGAAACATCACAAATATAAACATCTTTTTCAATAAAATTTTTGATGTTTGCATGGACAAAATTAAAATTAAACAAGACATGCATAGATGGTCAACGCTCAATCTTAATTTAGCAGGAAGAATTAACACTTAAGATGACATATCCTCCCTAAGCTTCTCTTTCAATTTCAAAACATCCCCATACACATTAACAAATCATTCATTAAGAAATTAGATTCAACCATAACCTCATTTATTTGGAATTTGAAATATCCACGCATCCAAATGGTAACCCTACAATGACCTACATCAGAAGGTGGCATGGCACTACCTAATTTTCAATTTTATTACTGGGTAGCAAACATACAAGCTATAAAAACCTGGGCATTGACACAAAAAATGAACACACACTTGCTTGGTCTACAGTACCTCTTTATATTCCTTGCTTTGTACACCGGTAAATAGAAGGTATCGTCAATATAGTAACAACCCAATTGTTCTTCATTCACTCAGAATTTGGAACCAACGGAGGAAGCACTTCACGTTAGAGAATAACTTGGTTCTGGATCATGTTCACATGTGGCATCTTTTTTTCATGATTGAGCTTTAGCTTGGATTTGTGAATGGCACAGTGAACTGTATTCACAGACAGTGACTTCTGGAAGTGTTCCTGAGCCCATGCACTGATTTCCACAACAGAATCATTCCTGTTTTTAATACAGTGCCAACTGAGGGCCTTAAGATCATGGGTATCCAATATTGATTTTTCAGCCTTATCCCTTGTGCACAGAGATTTTTCCAGATTCTTGGAATCTTTTGATGATACGGTATTATGTATTGTAGATGATATTCCAAGTCTTCACAATTTTACATTTTTCCACAATTTGTAGATGCATTTTTTTACATATTGGAGACCCTATGCCCATTTTTACTTCTGAGAGACTCTGCTGCTCTAAGATCCTCTTTTATTGCCCAGTCATTTTAGTGACCTATTTTCAATTAACCTAAATAGTTGCAAAATGTTCCTCCAGCTGTTTCTTTTTAGTACCACTTACTTTTCCAGCCTTTTCTTGACCCCATCCCAACATTTTTCAGATTTGTTGAGTCCATTAAATTCAAAATGAGCTAATATTTTTCATGAAGTAGTATTGCGTCTCTCTTTCAACATTTGATATGTTTTCATGTTCTATTGTGAATAAAATATGGGCATTAGAAAGAAATTTGATCCATTAGGCTTAAAAGGCAAGACCGAGGTAAAGAATTTAGGGGTAACTATTGACTCAGACCTGAATTTTAAATCATATATTAATCAGATTACTAGCACAGCATTTTTTCACTTAAGAAATATAGAAAAATTTAGATCCCCTATAACTTTGCAAGATACCGAAAAATTAATGCTTTTGTTGTTAGTCGACTAGATTACTGTAACGCACTCCACTCAGGACTACCCAAAAAAGAAATCAATCGATTGCAACTAATGCAGAATGCAGCTGCCAGAATTTTAACTAGGAAAAGAAAATCTGAGCACATCTCTCCAGTTTTGATGTCACTACACTGGTTACCTGTGCCATTTAGAACTGACTTACTTAAAATACTGCTTATGGTTTACAAAGCCTTAAATAATCTTGCCCCATAATATATTTCAGAATGCCTCTCAGTTTACACTCCAAATCATAACCTTAGATTTTCAAATGAGTGTCTGCTTATAATTCCAAGAGGTAAGTTTAAAAGAAGTGGTAAGGCGGCCTTACACCCTGGAATAGCTTACCAACAGAAATTTGCCAGGTTAATACAGTGGAATGCTTTTAAAAACTGCTAAAAACACACTATTTTAACATGGCTTTCTCATAGTTTCATTTTAGTGTAACCCTGATGTTCTGTATATGAATTTCATCATTTTTTTTTATGCCTCCGAAATCCATACTAACCTGTACTTTCTCTGCATTTGTTTTTCCATTTTTCTGTGGTGGCCATCTTCATCACCACCACCTGATCAAAGCACCATGCAGTCCATACATTGATGGATCAAAGGCCAGAGGTGCACATGACCATCATCATCTAATTCCTCCAGGTGAAGCCTGAAAACCAGGAGGACTGATTGAGATCATTCATGTTAGGTAGAATGCCCAGTGGGGGCAGGGTGGTCTTGTAGCCTCAGAACCCCTGCAGATTTTGTTTTTTTCTTTTTCCTCCAGCTCTGTGGAGCATTTTAGAATGGTCTGTGTTGGGGAAAAGGATACTCTTCCTTCCTTGCTACTTCAAACATATGCTTTGTTGGCTGGGTCTCCATTTCTTCTTTTTGGTGGGGGCTGAATTTTGGTTTTGATAAGGTTGCTTTTAGTGTATGGATTATTATTTGCTTTTAATTAAAATTAATTTAAAAAATAAAATAAAATTGAGCTGGATAGAACACCACAAAAATGTTTTTCTTAAAATTGAGACATGCTCAAAACTTCATACTTCAGCGAAATAGCAGCCTAAAGAACAAGAAAGGTTGCAGTTTTCAGGCAGGTGCAGGCTTAAGAATCTGTAGGTGCATTTAGAACCTGTTAAATGAAAAGAAAAGGTATGATTATGATTAAGAGAGACTAATAATTACTTTTGCATCAGTACTTTTATAAGTAAAAATGCTTTCATAACCCTAACAACAAGTACAGTAAAGTTGTAAATAGTTTAGCTTACCATCTTACCGAACGTATTGCCTATAGTGCAGTGCAAGATGCAGGCCTCCTTTAATTACCTAGGATGGTCAAAATAGTGTAATAAGCAACCATTTAGCTGAATGATCTACCTACTATTTTTAGAGAAGTTAAAGCTGAAGGCTTATTTTTTAGTTTAGCATACTCACATTAGACTTACTGCTAGGGTTTGTTCATTTTGCTCTCTTATATTGTTTTTTAATTAATTATAGTAAATGTTTCCTAAGTCTTCACAGTGTCTATGGTGGCACTTGGAGTGGATGTACAGTATTGTTGCATATGTCTGTTTTTAGACATCTTCTAGGAGAATGATATTTGCAAAATGGAATGATCAATTTCAGGGTAAGGTGGCACGGTGGCCTCCCTGCGTGGAGTTTGCATGTTCTCCTGTGTCTGCATGGGTTTCCTCCCTCAGTCCAAAGACATGCAGGTTAGGTGCATTGGCGATCCTAAATTGTCCCTAGTGTGTGCTTGGTGTGTGTGTGCCCTGCGGTGGGCTGGCGCCTTGCCCGGGGTTTGTTTCCTGCCTTGCGCCCTTTGGCTCCAGCAGACCCCCAAGACTATGTAGCTAGGATATAGCGGGTGGGATAATGGATGGATGGATGGATTTCAGGGTATGGGTAGCCTAGGATGGCTGAAGTTTGAATGTAAGACCATGCAGCATATATGTATTGTACATGTAGATATATTTTTGTGTATATTGCATGATGTTTAGTTAGTTATATTTCAACATTTCTGTTGCATTTTCTCTTTTCATACTATACTATTCTATACCATGCTGAACTATACTTTTGTATTTATTTTATGGTATACCCTGCTACTCACACACAAACTGTACATAATACAGAGAATATGGCTGCTTAGAGCCCACCAGCTATACAAATGAAGGCACCAGCAGGAATTGTGAGTGAGATGCAAAGATCCACATGACCAATGACACTGGTAGGACAGGTCAGAGAAGGAGAAGGAAGGTGGAAGCAAGGAATCCCCTTTAAAGGAAAGAGAGTGCTTATAGAGTTATGGAGTGGCAGGATCATGGGTGGAAAGTGAACTAACTGGAGAGACAACAGAGCAAAGAGAGAGAGAAAGACAAATGGCAGAGTAAATGGCAAGTCCTGTGACCCCTGAGAACAGGCAGATGCTGCTGGGATTAGTTCCATCATTCTTTGGGGCCAACTAAAATATCTAGGCAGATTAGTTAGAACATCCTCTGCAGCCATAGGAGTGGTTGGGGGTTATTGGGTGAGTTATTGGGCGGTTCATCAAGTTAGTTTTTTTTCTAATCTTTATGCTTCCTTACACCATTTTCTTCTTTTTAAATCCAACATCCAAACAAACTGCATTTTTTTTTAACTACAATTCTGGATTCCTGTGTCCATTTTCCCCTTTACCTTGTATGTTACCTTCTCGGTGACTTTTTTTTTTTTTTTGCATAGTCCGGTTAAATGAAGCTTAAAATATAGTAGGGGAATCTGTGTACGTGTGTTTTGATTAATCCCACAGTTGTTTCTTCCCATGTGTTGTGACAGATAGGGGGCGCTCTCGCTCCCTTGAACCCCTGTCCACAACTCCAGACACCAGGTAAAAGTCCACAAATTGACTTTATTCAAATGCCACAGTGCACAAAACACCCTCTCCTCCACTATACTCATTAAACAATCACTAATACTACAATAAATCAATCCTCCACTCCCAGACGCGTTGCCACCCCTCCACCCAGCTCAGCTCACCGTCTGGGAGCTCCTACAATCCTTTTAAATACCCTGACCCGGAAGCGTTCTAATCCCCAGTCCATGTGACTCTCAATCACTTCTGGGTCAGGTAAAAACTCCTTTTCTTCACCCCGGAAGCACGTCATTCCCCTTGTCCATGTGTGCTTCTGGGGTGTAGGGAAAATATCCGTTGTTCGTCCCTGCAGCATCCCCCAGTGGCCCCCATGGCATCCAGCAGGACTGCGTATAAAAACTACAATGTCCATGATGCCATGCTGGTCTTCTGGGGACCTCCATACTGCAAGGAGGGCTCCACCTGGCGGTTTGGGGGTATTGACCAAGATAAACGGCCAGCCACTCATTACAGTGTGTAAACTACTGGATTTAAATCCCTTACCTGAAGAGCCTTATGTGCATGTAAAAATACCAAAAGAAGCATTAAATATGAAAGAAAGAAAATAAGACTGTCATCTTACTAGCCTGTAGGATTCTTGATTACTGAGAGAACAGTGCAATTCTGCTCAATTGCCAAACTGTGAATTTTCTTGGCATATAACAACTTTTCATTTTAATCCACTGATTCCAGTCTTACTCATTTACTTTTAACTTACAATATTTCTGTATATGTTGATTTATTTATTTCTAAAAAGTGTTTGCCTACCCTTGTATCCAGCTGAATTAGTAAAGAATATGTACTTTTGCTTGATGTGATCAGGGAGCTGAAAGTGTTTCTCTGATAGCTTTCTTTCTTACTCAAAGTGTTCACATCTAATTTTGGAAACAAAATGTGAGACCTAAGGCTTGAACGCTGTCTCTGTCAAATCAGTGGCTCATCAAAAAGCTGTGAAAGTAATTTACTTCAAAAATTAAAATTAAAAATCATTGTTGGCATGTAGTCTACATTCTGTTAAGTACTTTTATTAATCTTAAAGCTGTACGATATATTTATACTTTTGCAATATTACGTGTTCATTAGATTTGGAATTTACTGTACTGTAGTTTTATAAATTCCCACCACAGCAGTTGTATTTTTTTAAAATCCTTATGATGATTAATTTAAAAGTAGGGTGCAGAATGTATTTTCTAGAACACTTAGCCGTTTTTAGGTTTAAATCATCATTCTGTAGGATAAGATGAACAGTATACAGGTATAAGAAAAGTCAATATTTCAGTCATTCCAGTTTGACACTGGAATGGCAAATAAAACTAAAAGGTGGCAGTATGACACAAAGTCCCTGTGACCTAGGTAAAGGTTCACTGTGGCACACTAATTTACTTCTCAGCAACTTGACTCCGAGCTACAAGTGAGGTAAGAATTTTTCTAAGTAGTTCCCAAAGCTGCTGCTACATTTGGATTCATAATTATGCTGCAGTGCCACAGACAGAGTGCCCACTGCCAGATGTACAAGACTTTCACCTCTAACACCCATGGCTAACCATTAAGCTTTAGGCGGTTGTGTGGGTGTTACAACTTATACTGATGTATGGCCCAACTGTAGCATGATTTTAATAGATTCAGCAAAAACAGAAATAGCTCAGAGCAAAAACAAAAAAAAAAAACAACTTCTAAACCACAAACAAAAATACAAGTGCTAAGCAAAACTGCTGTTACACAAAGCAAGAGTATAATGAACTTGACACATGTCTACAATAGGAAATACTTGCTCTAGAGACATAGAATTCTAAGAATACTGTAGGTGCTAGTGAGCAGGTTAACATACTGAAGTTGGTGTTGATTATTTAACACGCTACAAGTGGCATGCTTTGGAACAGGAAGTGTGGCATGGAAAGAACTAGATTATAGTATTACAAAATGACAATGTGGATGAGAGGTATAAATCCTTAGCTTTTTTCAGTTAAGAATGTCTTCCAAGATCCTACTACTTTCCTTAAGAAATCAGAAAATAAAACCTTTGGAATGCTGAAGCTATGACAGCTTTCTAAGCAATCCTAGTCACAATATATTTTAAATTTCTTACACTAATATTCCAAACATTATTAACTTAGTTACTTCTGCTGAATGCTAATTTAAAAAACAGTTGTCAATTAGGTGTTGTCACGTGTGTGCACAGCTGAAGGGCTCTAGTGACTGTGATTCTACTGCCACAGTAGGGACTGTCGCTGTGTCCTAATGCCTTTCTCTCTTCCTCCCTCTGCAGACGAGATGATTGACAGCTATAACACCTCTGACATCACTTCCGGCGTTCGGCCACTTGTGCCTGCCTCTTCCTGCTGGGAGGACTGAAAACCCAAAGCTCCTCCAACTTTGTCAATTCAATCCGGACTTCAGGTCTGGAAAGGCGTCTCCTCAATTATTGCATGTTTTCTTTTGTTTTCCAACTCCAGTTATATGGGGTTATCAGGCTGGTAGGTCAACTTTTTATCATTGTCTGCTTGTTTCTCTTACAGTGTAATTCTGATTCTTCTTTTCTTTGTTTATAGGATGGTTAAATTTTCCATAATTATTTTTCCTTCTGGTTAGGTCTTGAATAGCTGTGTTAAAGATGTCTTCTATTTGGAACTGGGTGCAGGACTAACAGCTCAACAAAAAGGAAACTTTGTAGCACCAATTAGGTCATCCCGTTTAATATCCAATATTATAACAAAAAAAAAATGCTCTTTGGCATACGTGTCCCACAAAATTAGTGTTGAAACTCAAATGAAATCATTTGGCTGGTTAGCCACAAATTAGGTCACTCTGTAGAAGAGCTCAGTCTCGTAGGTAGTTCTTGCCAAAAATGACAAGTCCTTCCAGGAAGCTAGGGTTTTTCTAGAGACTGAACAGGAAGGGGTGGAGTCAGGTGCCCTCACTGGTGGTTTCTTGACAGCTGTGGAGAGAGAAGGGAATGATAATGTTAGCAATAACTCCCCCTCTCATCTCAGCAGGTTATTACATACGATGACAGAGTCCTGTAAGAAGATCCTCAGACACGTATGTGTGACACATTCAAACACACTAGGGCAAAAGTTTATATATATGCCAATCATATTACTTTCTGTACATATTTATTTATACCTTACATATACATAAGTAATATGATGGTCTCAATTTTGAGCTCTTACTTGAGAATATATGTTTGAAGCATCTCTGAACATGATTTGAACCATTTTGCAGTGAAATCTATGTGTGTGTCAGGTTGTGAGTCTATGGATATGATAACTCAAAAAATGAATCATCCAGTCTGACTGAAACATGGCAGTTAGGGAAAACCTTTTCTATGAATTTGTGAGCCTTTCAGAGTTTACTTTTCATGTATTTTCTATACCATTTGTTTCTGGCACATTTAGTATGTAGATGATGAGATAATTCTTTTCATTTTCTTTATACATAAGAAGTTCCTGTTTAATGATAAGAGGTTTGCCAAAGATGTTTAATCCATTTAACCATTTTGGGACTTTTAGCTATGCAATAATAGATAGATAGATAGATAGATAGATAGATAGATAGATAGATAGATAGGGATAGATAGATAGATAGATAGATAGATAGATAGATAGATAGATAGATAGATAGATAGATACTTTATTAATCCCAAGGGGAAATTCACAAATTCAAAAATATAGGGTGTTTTATAGATTATACTACATACAGGGTGGTCCAGATCTAGTTATGCAGATCCAGATCGTCTGGATAACTTTGATTTATGCGGGGACATTTCCAGTTTGGCACAAAGATGATTCTTCATGTCATCAGTTCACACGCTTCTCGATGGTCCAGGGTTTTTCGGGTGATTTTCTATGTAATAAACTTAATAAGTTATGGCGTAATGAAAATTGCATAATTAGATCTGGACCACCCTATATGTGTATGCAGATTGGTGAAACTAATGCATTCCTTAACTGTGTTATGCAAATGAATGTAGCTTACTTAAGATCATTGCTCTGTCATATTGTTCAGTTTACATATAGAAGCAGGCTCCTTTGGGTTCAGTGTTATAATAAAGGATGTCCATATTTAAGAGTATTTAAGAAGAATTTCTACAACAGTGGCTGTCATTAACAATCGTAAATGCTAGACCCTATCATTTTTAGAAAATCTGTTCCAGTCAATTTTTCACTACAAAGATAATAATGTTGCATCTTTGTGCACATTGCTCTGCAATTTTATGCCACTAAAATAATAGATTTAACAAGGCTATGTTTTTTTTTATTTAGAATAGGTGGGACTTTTGTCTATTCAAGTTATTTTCCAGTCTTTATAACGGCCCTCTTAGGTCACTAGAGTTCCCCATTCTAGTAACAAGTCTTAAAAAGCGTGTGAAGACTTTTCTGCTGGTCAGTAGTAGCTTGTGCACATAGACTGTTACCAGCTTTATAAAGCTCAAAGAGACAGGCTTTCTTATCAAATATTTTCCATTAGGTTAATTTCACTTTGTTCTACCTCTGTTTAAGCTTAATTAATTAATTATTTTTTTCAAATATTTGATTTTCTTTGTGTTTGGAGCCAGTAACACACAAAGAATCAGTTTACAACTAAAATAAAAATAAGGATGATGAAACAAATCTCTCTCATAGTCTGTCATCCCAAAAGGACTGAGCATCTTCAGAATTCCTGATTACAATGAGGGAGGAGATTCAGCATCTCTTCTCTTCTTTCTTCTTTTCAAGAAGTTGTGCTGTTTCATTTCATCTGAGCTTCGCTGTCAAAAACAATTGTTCACAGTATATAAAACATTTCACCACAATCTTTGATTCTTTTGGTATTGACTAGGCAACAAGATTTTAATACAGTTAGCAAGCTATTATTCACCTTATTGTTTAGTGCATGTGCGTCTTTGATTAAATTAAAGGCTATATTTACCAAATTCCTTTTTATAAATTTTATTGAACTTTAAGGCCACTTACAGTATTTGGAACACAATTAAATAAAAAATACAATCAGCACAACATTACAAAAATTAAATTAATATTAATTAGATCTAAACATACACCCCTTTCAAGTTTGGAGAGCTATCAGAACAAAATTCCTTTTTAAAGAACTAAGGCTTATTTTGGTTTCAATTTTAAACACTACTATTCACAACAGGAGCAAATTTTCAATACTTTGAGAGAGTCTTATTTTGTTTTTATGTTTTATACAGCGGAGTGTGTCCAAAATTATAGATATTTTTGACGATTATTTTATTTGAAAAATGTGATTTTTGTTACCCTGAACATAAGAGCATAATACGAATATAATACATTTTACAAATGAGAGGAGACCATTCAGTCCATCAAGCTCATTTGTTTAGCTAATAATTAAGCTGTCCCAAAATCACATCCAGATTCTTCTTAAAGGTTGTCAAGTTTCCTACTTCAGTTAGATGTCTCTATAGTTTGTTCCAGAGTCCTACAACTCTCTGAGTAAAGAAAGCCTTCCTGGCTTCATTCGTAATTGCACTTCCCCTTAATTTCCACGGGTACTTAAGTATGTGATTCATCATCAAGTTGAAAGAATTTTGCTGCCTCTAATTTATCAATGCCTTTGAGAATTTTGAAGAACTGGATCAAGTATCCACGCAGTTTCCTCTGCTTGAGATTAAACAGGTTTAATTTTCCTAGTCTGTCAGAGTAGAGTAGGAAATGTCCTTAAGTCCAGGGATGAACTTTGTTACTCTCCTCTGCACAGCTTCAAGTGCTGTTATGTCATTCTTGTTGTACAGTATGATGACCAAAACTGCACACAGTACTCCAGATGTGGTCTTAGTAGTGCATTACATAGTGTGGCAGATGTCCAGGGCCCTTATTGGAAGGAGTGGGGGAAAGAATCTGCACAGGGCATTACCTCCCCTGGACCACTACATGGTATCCCGACTGGGTTGCTACAGCAAGGTGGATTTCCACAAGGCTCCATGGGAGTTGGAGTTTTGTACAGCCCTGTTAGGTTCCATGGGTACTGCCAGAGGGTGCTACAGGGGCTACAGAGAACTACTTTGTTGGACTTCCGTCTCACCCAGACATATTTCCAGACCGCACTAACGTGCCACCAGAAGTAATCCTGGGTGCAGCATTATAGAAGCCTTAATTCCAGGAGCCAGAGTTGGGAGGGAGAAGACAACACTTGCTGGAGGAGGAGGAGTGGAGGCAGAGAAGTAGCAAGAGAGAGAGAGAAAAAGAAAGACAAAGACAAGAAGACAAAGTGTTGTTTGCTGTTTTTAGCCTTGTGCTTTGTCCTGTGGCTGTGCTGTGGGAAACGATTTGGGAATTGTTTCCCACTGAATAAAGCTTGTGTTGTGCTTGTAGAACTTGTGTCTGTGTCTGTCCGTGTCAGGTGTTGGGGAGCTGAGCACATCTTGCAGGCCACGATAGTCTAAACATAATATCCATTGATTTAAATTTAACAGTTTGTACGATGTAACCTAACATTTTATTTGCCTTTTTAACCTGTTCAATGCATTGCTTAGATGATGACAATAATGTGTCAACATAAAACCACAAATCCATTTCAGAGATTGCTTCTTTGTAAACAGTGTCTCCCATCCTGTGTTTATAATTGATGTTTCCTTTGCCCAAGTATCGCACTTTGCGTTTTTCAGCCTTTGCGAATTTCACAAGTTTACTAACAGACTTCACCACACCAAACAAACCAGAAGGGACGGGGTTTCCTTGGTTTCTTTGCCCACAAGGGGTGGTTTCACTGTTAGTGACAGTGCCACCTCTTGTCCCGGGGTGGTAGCACATACTGTACCTTAGATGAGCCTGGAAGGCGGCCTACTGGTGTGCATGCATGACGCCATCAAGGAGAATCAACCATTATTTATTCAGTTCATTGTCACAGGGGGTTTGTGTGTTCCTAGTACATTAGACATAAGCTGCCTTAGACAGTCATGCCTTTAAGTGAGAATGAAGCCTTATTGTGAGAACATTCACAGTCCTCACAGTGTGACTTAAGGCAGAACTTGACAACCACAGAATGCTGTTTTCTAGGAATGCAATTAAATGGAGTTTCTGATTTCTTCTCTTCCATTGGCAATTGCCTATATCTCAATTATTACATTAATGTGCTTTCATTTTAATCACTGAGATTATTGTTTGTTTAATTTGATATGTGTTTAATTATGGAAATGTTTTATTATTTTGTGCTTTACTGTTATCATATGATAGCTCTGAGTATGCATATATGTTCCTTGAGCTAAAAGTACTAAACATGAATATATCAAAATGAGCTAAAAACGAATTGAGTTGATACATATGTGTTTGCACTTGTGAGCAGCAAAAGTCATGATGAAATGGGTTGAAAAAAAATTGGACTTTTCATAGTTTCAAGCTGAATAGGGCAAGAGTGTCAGTGAAATATCAAAATGTACAGGCTACACAGCGTCACACAGTGCAGTAAGGTTAGGATGTCCCTCAAAGGAGTTAGACACTGTTTTATTTTTAAAAACAGGATTTGAACCCAGATTCCTCTTGCTAGCAGGAAACAACAACAACAACAATCACTATGCCATTGTGTTGCCAATGCCATATACAATATAGATTAATTATATCCTGCCTTCTCACATCTAAACAAACAAGTGCAATTGTCTTAAGGGAAGTCAAATAAAATGACTGAATCTCTCAGCCTCTTATTTATTACTTACTGAAATGTGTGTTCAAAGTGAGAGTCTTGTTTATCAGGCTTGATTAAAATTTGTTTGCCTATCCATAAGGGGGCTTTTCAATTCTCGGGTGCAATCACATCAGCAATGATGTGTCTTACATTCAGCATTGCATAACTGCTGCATTGGAATGTTCTGCCAGCTTTGTATATTTCATGCATATAGAAAAGTCATTATTATTCCGACGAGCAGAAATGCAAAAATTACAGCTTATGCTGGGTCGTCTCTGTCGCCAAACAAAATTTAAATAGCTCTTTAATGCTACTCTACAATGATTAATTTCTCGCTTTTTGTCTAAATAAAATCTTCTGTGCTTTCGCACAACACTACAGAAATTCTTGCCATAGTAACCATAGGTACATGTGGGATGTTATGTAACGCTGCCAGAGCCCATTAACTCTTTACAGTGCATTCTCAAGAATGTCTTCATGGAAGTTGAGCTGTGTACTGATCATTTTTGCCAACATTTAGAAGAGTGGAACATGTTTAGAATGTATTTTTCTTTTTACTGTGACATTCACTTACATTAAATGTATTTTGGATCTACAACTGATTCTCTGAAAAATGTACTGAAAGCTGCACTTAATATTTTGTTATAAAAGAGCAGAAATAAATAAGCAATGTATTTAGTGTAAAGTGATCAGAAGTACCATTGCTTCACTATTTATTATTTTCTTAATTGAACTGTGCAGTAATGCTGTAAACAGCATGAAGGCACATTGGTGCCTTATAGCTTCAGAGTCCTAGGCTCAGCCTGTCACAGCCTATATGGAGTTTGTATGGTTTCCCCACTTCTGTGTGGATACTCTGGCTTTCTTCCCAAAGATGGGCTTGCTAAACTGAACAATATGTGTGTGTGAGTGTAAATAAGTAAAAGTAAAAATGTATTTATAAAGTGCCTATCACAGACAAAGAGCTGAACAATGAAAAAAGAATAAAATGAAATATTAAAACAAAATGCAGAGCAATGACAGTACCAAAAAACCCACAGAATGACAGACTATCCAATAAATGCGCCCCAAGTTGACACCTAAACAGTTCAACAGATTCTGTTGATCTCAAAGTCAGTGGAGGATTGTTCCGTAGCCTTGGAATATGCAGGCACCAGAGATCGCCAGAAAACAATATGGTGACGATCTAATCCACACATTCATCCCAGAAAACAAAGCCAGATTAAACCCAATTCTCATTAACAAAACCACTGCGCTTTCCTTGCGTACAGCATCCTCTCCAACCAACAAAAGGGAGCGAGTCAGAGGTGAGCAGGTGTTTTCCGATAAAAGCGGTGGGACAGACACTTTCTGTTCACCCAAGTCATACCCCATCAGTTCCTCAGCAGTAAGTCAAAAGTCACAAAAAAGTGATTGGAACAAAGCAAAGAACTGGATCAATGTACAGTACAATGAGCAACAAAAAGAAAAACAAACATCAGTAGAGCCGGGAATGACAACACAGATGCCATCTTCTTCAAGCAAAAAAAAAAAAAAGTGTGTTCTGCAATGTACTGATACTCTTGCCAGGAATGGTTCCTGCCTTGTGCTTAATAAAGAATGGATAGGCTCCATGCTGGTGGAGCAATAGAGCAATAACTATGCTATATTCTCGTCATTTCTGGCACGAATTATGTAGAAAATCTCAGGGACCTCAAGCCTGGGGATGAACCCTAAGCCCTAAATGTTTTTCTTTTCTTGCAAAGATTCCCACCTTTTCACAATTACCAATCCATGCAACAATGTGTGATCAGGACTGAGATTGGCGATTTGAAAGTGTACAGTTTCAAACTGTCATTAGACCAATGACAGCTCCTGTTACAAGTTCATTGTATATATTGTTTGAAACTATATGCTTTCAAATTGGCAGATGGCGATCCTGTCCTTGAAATGATAGAAGGTAGCAGGGAAGTGAATGAGCAGCAAGCCGAACACCAAGTTCATGTGTGTATGTATTGTTTCTAGTGGTAGGTTGGTGAGAAAAATTCTGTTGGTTTATTTGCTCTAGTCATCTCTGTGTTAAGTATATACAATTTTTTTTTTGTTTAATCAAAGAGCAATATTCACTCATTTTGCAATTACATACAGTTGTCAGCAGTGCAGCAAACATAATGTACAATACATTCACTAGATAATAGTGTAGTGTAGTTCTAATGTTCTAATGTACATAATACAATGTGGCTTCATCCCGATGAGACACATTCAGAGTCGGGCAGTCGCTACGCAACATGAGAAGATGTTTAACAAGGATTTTCTACTTTATCTGTGTGATATTACAGTAACATTTTATAAACTGTAAATTATACCATTTGGAATACAGCAAAAAATAGATTGACCTGATATAATACAATCCAATGTATGCTTTCTGCCAGTAATATTCCCAAACACATAAATGAAAATAGCATGTAAAACACTATAGCGTCCACTTCTCCTGAGATGGCCACTCAATAAAAATGAAGGTAGCAGTAGTTTTAAATTTCTTTGCATTAAATGCTTATTCAATTAATTAAATGAATAATTGACAAATATTTTACCCAGTATTTCAAATTTTAGTGGCCTAATTATGTTTCTGAAATAAGGTATTTACAGTGTCACCCTCTTATAAAAAAATTAAATATTTGACGTATAAAAACCTATTTCAAAGAATCTCAAAATATAGATAGATAGATAGATAGATAGATAGATAGATAGATAGATAGATAGATAGATAGATAGATAGATAGATAGATAGATAGATACTTTATTAGTCCCAAGGGGACATTGACATACTCCAGCAGCAGCATACTGATGACAAAAAAAAAAATATTAAAGAGTGATAAAAATGCAGGTATAACAGACAATAACTTTGTATAATGTTAATGTTTACAACCCATGTGGAATTAAACTATTTTTCTTGAAGTCTTTATATTTCTTTTCCTCAATATCATTTTAGGGGATGCTGAATACTTCTTCATATAACCCCTTGATGTATTACATACGTCACTGCATTGCCTGTTTGGAGTTTGCACTTTCTGAAAGAGTTCACATGGGTTCTCACCAGGTATTATTATTATTATCGTTTTTGCTGTTGTTGTGTGATTAGCTGACAGCTTTTTCCAAGGCATCTTATGAAATTAGGACATGTTATAGATGTTTATGGATTCTGTTTTAACAGTGGGAGCACAGATAGGTTAATTGACTCAATCGGGGTTGCACAGTGTTAGATGAGATGTTATTTGAGGTGTAGTCCTAGTCTCTATGCCTTGCGACTGCCAGGTACTTACCATCTGAAGCACATGCATGTTTAGTTACAGTTGTGCTTTAAAGTTTGTGAACCCTTTAGAATGTTCTGCATAGTTTCTGCATAAATACAACCTAAAACATCATCAGATTTTCACTCAAGTCCTAAAAGTAGATCATGAGAAACCAGTTAAACAAATGAGACAAAAATATTATACTTGGTCATTTATTTATTAAGGAAAATGATCAAATCTATACTAATAAAAGGCAAAGCCCTCACTCACTCACTCACTCACTCACTCACTCACTCACTGACTCATCACTAATTCTCCAACTTCCCGTGTGGGTGGAAGGCTAAAATTTGGCAGGCTCATTCCTTACAGCTTTCTTACAAAAGTTGGGCAGGTTTCATTTCGAAATTCTACGCGTAATGGTCATAACTGGAAGCTGTTTTTCTCCATTTACTGTAATGGAGATGAGCTTGAATGCCGTGGGGGCGGAGTTTCGTGTGACATCATCACGCCTCCCACGTAATCACGCAGTACATAGAAAACCAGGAAGACCTCCAAAAAGCGCTGAAGAAAACATGCATTATATAATTGAGAAGGCAGCAAAACAATAAGAAGCGAGCGAGTGACATATACAACCATATTCATGAGTTCTGCTACTTCGGAAACAAAGCACGATGTAAACCTACACTTTAAATTAAGTTCATAGACAGGCTGCCGCTGGCGTTTGTAATTTAGTGCCTGCCCATATAAGGCCGTCCGTCAGAGGCAATCCAATAGCAAACTCCCACTAAATATTCACGGGTGAAGGACTGTGCTTATGCCAAGGAAGATGAGATGGTCAGGGTGGTGTTTGGCACAAACTCAGCGAAACTGCGAGAAAACGTTTTAAGTGCCAGGACTAAGGTAACATTAAATACAGCCATGGACATAGCACGAGATGGCACCAGCACAGCTGGGAACCTTCGATGCATGTACACCGAGTGGCTCACGTGAACTAACGCAGTGCACAGATAAAAAGCAACAGTTCCAAAGAGCTGAACAAAACCGAATTACACAATTGAAAAGGCAGCAAAAATATGAAGCGCCTGATACATACAAGCATATTCATAAATCTAGCTACTGCGGAAACAAAGCACACGGTGGAAAAGTCAATGTCCCGCTAAAGGAAGACAGTGTAAAAAAAAACCCGTGCATGCAGTGTGTCAGGTCTCAGATAAAGAAGAAGACGAGCTGTTTATTGATGCAGTAAGAAACGAATCGATGAATGAAACCTGTCATCTTTACAACGATTGACAAACACGGAATGTAACTTGAACACAACACATCCTACAAATACGAACCTGATTGAAAGAAATAATGATAATCAAATCCTTGATGACAGCAACACTCAGTAACACTCACAAAACAAATACTGTATATTGACAGTCATGTTACGTTATTTTTAAAATGTTCCCTTTTCTTTTCTAGCTTTTTTAACACACTACTTCTCCACTGTGATACGCGGGTATATATATATATATATATATATATATATCCCGATCTACATACTCGAATAATGGATACTTTATTCGCCATCAATGATTGTTTTGGTAAAGCCATACTCAGTGTATTCATTAGATGAACGGTAAAAAGTAAGAGCAAGGGGAGGATGACTTATTGAGGCATGCAGGCTGTAGTGCGCCAACTCTATCTGAATTGCGATCACATTTGAAAAATATATCTTTTCAAGTTCTATTTAGTCCATATGTGTCAAACTCAAGGGCCACGGGCCACATCCGCCCGGCGTAATTATATCCGCCCGCGAGATCATTTTATATACTGTATTATTGTTATTAATGGCCCGGTATATGAAGCGCTGGTAACACAATAAACTACAGATCCCATAATGCAGCGCTTCAGCTGCCTTGCCAACACTTACGCGCTAATCAAGTCTAGCTTATGATGCTGCAAGTTATTGCGAAGCTAGCTCACACAATGCTGAAGAGAAAAGTTGATTCTGAAAATAGAGCCTTTAAAAACCGATGGGAGGCTGAGTATATGTTTACTGAACCCGTGTGTCTCATTTGTGGAGCTAATGTGGCTGTAATTACAGAATTTAATCTAAGACGGCACTATGAGACAAAACATCAGGGTAACCTGAATGCAATGCAGAAGATACAGAAAGCAGAAGAATTAAATAAGAATCTGACACTTCAGCGGACGTTTTACCGTGCACAATCACAAAGTGATTTCAAGTGAAGCTGCTTTTATGGGAGACACAAATGCACCAGTTCACCTTGCCCCACTTTCCCTGTTGCCAAGTAATGTTAAACCAAGTCGTCACTACGGTGTTCCCAAATACGCACTTTGCTGATAAACTGAGCGCACTGAGTTTGCACGGCGCTTTGGTGACTTTGAAGAACAAAAAGTCCGTCTACATGCGGCTCGAACCTTGTGCATGTTTGGTAGCACATATCTGTGTGAGAAGCTCTTCTCAGTGATAAAGACTAACAAAACAGCACACAGGAGTCGCCTCACTGATGAGCACCTGCAATCCATCCTGAGAATCTCCACAACACAGAACCTCACACCAAACAGAAACGAACCTGTGGCCAAAAAGATGCCAGGCGTCCAGCTCTAAAATGACATATGAGCAAAGACAACTGAATGATTTGATTTGTTATTGCTGAAAGGAACACATTTTATTTATATTTCCAGGTTTTGTTATGCAGCATGTTCATATTTGAATTTGTATAATTTTGACAGGATATATTTTTATGGAGAGCAAAATCTTTTGGGATATTTAAAATCTAAGTTTATTTTTTATATAAAATTACATAAGAGTAAAGAAATTTGAATGTTTGTTCTTTTAACGTTTACTTTATTTCTAACTTGTATAATTTAGACAGGATATATTTTTATGGAGAGCAAAATATTATAAGTTGTTTAAGGTTTGAGTTGATTTATTCACGAATAATATTCCTGTCTGTTTTTACCATTCCTACCAAAGATATTTCTGTCGACTAAATAAAAATTCCTTCTATTTAAAATTTAAATAGAACTTGAACAAATACGATAGTTCATAATATCCACGCAGACTTGCACGTAAGAGCGGAGTTATCCGTTTTAACAAGCAGCGTATTGCACTGATACTGAAATAGCTGTGTGTGTATATATGTAGATATGTATGTATATGTATATATATGTTTATATGTGTGTGTGTGTATGTATATATATATGTATTTGTGTGTATATATGTGTGTGTATGTATGTATGTAGATATATATATGTATGTATATATATGTATATATATATGTTTATGTGTGTGTGTGTGTATATATATATATGTATTTGTGTGTATATATGTGTGTGTATGTATGTATGTGTGTATGCATATGTATGTGTATTGTAAGATATGTTTTGTGCACCGCCCTGCTGGATGCCATGGGGGCCACGAGAGGGAGCTGCAGGGAGGACCGAAGAATTCTTCATGCCCTATGACCCGGAAGTTCGTCATAGGAAGAGCGACGGCTTCCGGGTGAGAAACATTATTTACCCTGACCCGAAGGAATAAGGACTTGTGGACTGTTGGGAAGGAACACCTCCGGGTCAGGGAATATAAAAGGACTGTGGGGCTCCCAGACGATGAGCTGAGTTGGGAGGCAGGGTGGCTAAGCGTCTGGGAGTGGAGGATTTGTTATTGGTTATTGTTTATTGGAATATTTGGGAGTAGAGGGTGCTTTGTGCACTTTATTATAAAATAAATATCATCTTTGGACTTTTACCTGGTGTCTGACGTGGTGTCTGAAGGTGCAAGGGTGCGAGAAGCATCTTATTCTGTTACAGTATATATGTAGATATATATATATGTATATATGTGTATATATATGTGTATATGTATAGATATGTATATATATGTTTATGTGTGTGTGTGTGTAAATATATATATATATATATATATATATATATATATATATATATATATATATATATATATATATATGACAGCAACACTCATCACTCACAATAATGACAAAACAATTACATTGACAATCATGTTACATTATTTTCAAAATGTTTCCTTTTCTTTTTCATTGCTTCTTTAACACACTACTTCTCCGCTGCGAAGCGCGAGTATTTTGCTAGTATGACATATTTGTGAGTGGCGAAAGTATGTGAACCTCTAAGATTAGCAGTTAGTTTGAAGGTGAAATTAGAGTCAGGTGTTTTCAATCAATGGGATGACAATCAGGTGTGAGTGGGCACCCTGTGTTATTTAAAGAACAGGGATCTATCAAAGTCTGCTCTTCACAACACTTGTTTGTGGAAGTGTATCATGGCACAAACAAAGGAGATTTCTGAGGACCTCAGAAAAAGAGTTGTTGATGCTCATCAGGCTGGAAAAGGTTACAAAACTATCTCTAAAGAGTTTGGACTCCAGCAATCCACAGTCAGACAGATTGTGTACAAATGGAGGAAATTCAAAACCATTGTTACCCTCCCCAGGAGTAGTTGACCAACAAAGATCACTCCAAGAGCAAGGCGTGTAATAGTCGGCGAGGTCACAAAGGACCCCAGGGTAACTTCTAAGCAACTGAAGGCCTCTCTCACATTGGCTAATGTTCATGTTCATGAGTCCACCATCAGGAGAACACTGAACAACAATAGTGTGCATGACAGGGTTGCAAGGAGAAAGCCACTACTCTCCAAAAAAAATATTGCTGCTTGTCTGCGGTTTGCTAAAGATCACGTGGACAAACCAGAAGGCTATTGGAAGAATGTTTTGTGTACGGATGAGACCAAAATATAACTTTTTATTTTGAATGAAAAGTGTTATGTTTGGAGAAAGGAATACACTGCATTTCAGCATAAGAACCTTATCCCATCTGTGAAACATGGTGGTGGTAGTATCATGGTTTGGGCCTGTTTTGCTGCATCTGGGCCAGGATAACTTGCCTTCATTGATGGAACAATGAATTCTGAATTATATCAGAGAATTCTAAAGGAAAATGTCAGGACATCTGTCCATGAAATGAATCTCAAGAGAAGGTGGATCATGCAGCAAGACAACGACCCAAAGCACACAAGTTGTTCCAAAAGAATGGGTAAAGAAGAATAAAGTTAATGTTTTGGAATGGCCAAGTCAAAGTCCTGACCTTAATCCAATCGAAATGTTGTGGAAAGACCTGAAGTGAGCAGTTAATGTGAGGAAACCCACCAACATCCCAGAGTTGAAGCTATTCTGTACGGAGGAATGGGCTAAAATTCCTCCATGCCAGTGTACAGGAATGATGAAAAGTTACCGGAACTGTTTAGTTGCAGTTATTGCTGCAAAGGGGGGTCACACGAGATACTGAAAGTAAAGGTTCACATGCTTTTGCCACTCACAAATATGTCATATTCGATCATTTTACTTAATAAATAAATGACCAAGTATAATATTTTTGTCTCATTTGTTTAACTGGTTTCTCTATATCTGTCTTTTAGGACTTGAGTGAAAATCTGATGATGTTTTAGGTCATATTTATGCAGAAATATAGAAAATTCTAAAGGGTTCACAAACTTTCGAGCACAACTGTAATGGTTGATTCTAAACTGGCCTGTTGTGAGGATGGAGTTTAATGTACCGTGGGATAAACATCCCATTGGTTACCAATTGGTTCCAGCCATACACTCGATGCTGCCATCTTGGGCTGCAGATCCCTATGCCAATGTCTTGGACAATAACTGCGTTGATAAATGAATGCTCAAAGACACAATCCCTACCATGGAATCTGTGAAGTCTGTTGGAACCCCAAATTTCTGTTCCTAAGATTTTAAGGTTCTTGTATTCTTTCAGATTTTTAAGTCATGTTTGCTGAATTATAGAGTTGGTCAATTATACTCACACTAGTTTATATACAGTATCCATTTCTGTTTTGCAGAGTTGCCATTCTATTTTAAAAACAATACATCTTGACAGTTAATTAGGACAAATAGCGAAATGCTTTACATCATTTTTTGTGGCCTGGCTTATGCAGACTTGGTGCTGAAATAAAAAAAAAAATGAAAAGTAAAAATGACAAGACCTGCCACTTCTAAATTTAGACCTACCGTAATGTAAGCTGATAATTTACTCCCACATGCGGAAGACATGTATGTTAGGTTGATTGGGAGCTCTAAACTGGCCTGATATGAATAACTGTGGGGGTGGACAAGAGTGTATTCACTAATGGACTGGCATCCCATCCAGGTTTGGGCTGACATCTTGCAATTGGCTGCCTATGACTCCACTATTGCTAAAGAATAGTGTTCTTATTGACTGAATTTAAGCATAAATAACTGCTCACAGAACCTGATGCTTAGGGCTAAACACTGATAAAATCCATCAAAATGAAAAGTCCATGGTAATAAAATGTTTAAAGGCTATAAATAGCTGGTTTATAACTGACATCTAAACTAAATCCTTTGATACGTAGCTAATGGCTGCAGTATAGGTAGCCACATTCTAAGGTGTTGCCGTTGGTGCTTTTAAAGTCTTAATAAGACTTAAGAAAGTGTTTCTTAGGGTCTTGTTACATTTAGTAGATGTAACTGAATTAAAAATGCACTCATGTCGCAACAGTTCCACTACTACCAAAACAACTTGAATTACTTTTAGGCTGGCTCCCATGTAGATAACAGAAAAAGTCATAAACCTTTCATTTTGTTTTTAACGAATCCCAACAATAAATTATGATGTGTCACCAGCCGTATAGCATACCAGTGTTTAAAACCAGGCAGATGCCATAGCTTAGTGCATCTCTGTGGTGTAATCCCCTATAAATGCAACTCTTCACTTCATTTCCAAAATCATTTAAATAACAAAATATTAATGTTTTTTTTATTCTCTTTATCTTCCCCTATACCAACCTTAGAATGTCAAATGAAAATAAATGATTATTAGAAATTCTAAGGGATTTCAATCACACTTTAATTTAGGTACCTAATCTATACTAATAAAAGGCAAAGCCCTCACTGACTCACTCACTCACTCATCGCTAATTCTCCAACTTCCCGTGTAGGTGGAAGGCTGAAATTTGGCAGGCTCATTCCTTACAGCTTACTTACAAAAGTTGGGCAGGTTTCATTTCGAAATTCTACGTGTAATGGTCATAACTGGAAGCTATTTTTCTCCATATACTGTAATGGAGTTGAGCTCGATGGCCGTGGGGGGCGGAGTTTCATGTGACATCATTATGCCGCCCACGTAATCACGTGAACTGACTGTCAACGCAGTACGTAGAAAACAAGGAAGAGCTCCAAAAAGCGCTGAAGAAAACATGCATTATACAATTGAGAAGGCAGCGAAAAAATAAGAAGCAAGCGAGTGACACATACAACCATATTCATGAGTGCAGCTACTTCAGAAACAAAGCACGGTGTAAACCTAAAGTTTTAATTAAGTTCATAGACAGGCTGCCGCTAGCGTTTGTCATGCCCACGGCTAATGCGGATACAAGTTTAATGAGAGGACGCAGGATATAAACGAGAGTTTTGATCACTTTGTAACTAAGTTAAAATTGCTGGTGAAGGGCTGTGCTTATGCAAATTCCAAGAGACTGTGTTTGTGGGGGATTGACAGTTAAGGCGGGTGGGGGAGTCACGTCATCATCTCCCTCCCATTTACCTCATTTCGCTCTGAGCTGAGCTCCGCAGCTAATGCGGTCTTGCGGAAGCAACTTTGTGATGCTGCCACCAAATACAGAAAAATCCACAAGTTAATACACACGCTGTCTCTAAAGTTTCTCCACACTGAATCCTCCAGGCACAACTTACAAAAGGTTACATTGATAATCATGTTACGTTATTTTTAAAATGTTTCCTTTTCTTAGCACAAGCACAGTTGAGAAGCTTTGATTCATGTGCTCCATAACGCGTTAAAAAATAACGCATTTAATCACACTTTGCATTCCAAGCAAAGGGGAACTTCTGTCAATGCATGATTTCCTGGTACACCGATTACATTGATGCACACATCAGAGCTACAAAAATTTAACAGTCGGAAGAAAGCGGGTTGCTACGACTGATTGGAGGAAAATTTCATTTCAAAAGACTACCCGACGGAAGCCTTGATAAAAGCGTGGCTTTGTGCACATATATATATATATATGTATATATATGTGGATGTATATGTATATATACTGTATATATGTGTGTATATGTATATATATGTTTATGTGTGTGTGTATATATATGTATATATATATATATATACATATGACAGCAACACTCTTGACAATGACAATGTCAATCATGTTACGTTATTATTAAAATGTTTATTTTTCTTTTTCATTACTTCTTTAACACACTACTTCTCCGCTGCGAAGTGCGGGTATTTTGCTAGTATGCTGTATAAACCTGAATGCATGTTTGTCCGGTATCCAAATTCACACTATTAAACCTGTCTCACAAAAATGTTGCCCTGATTTCCCATTTGCACAGGGAATGACCCCAGGTTTATAATAGTGTCACCGAAACTTCTGTGGATCTCCTTTCCAAACAGAAGTTATCACATAAAATATAGCTGTATTATCCAGTGTTCTGTTATGTTCTCCTTCAAGAAAGCCTCAGCTGGGTAATGTTCCACAGATTCTGTCTTCCCATTACTTGCTTAGAGATGTGAATGAATGACAAAGTGCCACTTAAAGTAAAAAATTGCAAACACATTTGTGAAGCACTTATTTAATCTTGAAGTCCCTTTGGTGACCAAAATGACTTTCAAATCAAGTGCAGGAAAAATCAAAAAATGAATCAATTATTAAGACAGTAGAATAAGATCAACAGTACTAAGTGCACAAGGATAATGGAAATACAAAGCAGTCCCAGAAACGAACCATCCACTAAGTCATCTGCTTTTTAGAACCTGCTTTTTCCTTAACATGGCAATCCATGGCAAGAACAGAAAACAACAGGAGGAACCATATTGAGAGACCATTCAGAATAACTTAAACATACTTGTCATATGGAAAGTGGAGATACCAGAGTAAAGTGCAAGCTCCACACAGAGTAGGTATTCAGCAAAAGTCCAAGGGAGGAGGCTAGTAGTGCTAACCACTGTACTCTCCACTAATTAAACTCTTTATAGAGATCCTAATTTGAGAAGCTGAAATACAGTCCTTCATTCTTGGTTTCCAAACTAGAACAAAAGAATCTTATTTGACAAAAATGGCAACATTCCAAGTCAGGGGGTGATGCTATCGCTTAATTCATTTTTTCTTACTCCCTCTGCAGAACTGATAATTGCTGGACATCACTACCATGATGTTATTTCTCTCCTCCACCCCTTCTGCATCATCCTAGTCAGTCATACTAAGACTCTCATCTGAAGAAAACATCTCAAATACTGTACGTATTTGCAAAACCTAATCATCTTTCAGTTATACACAGGTGTCCCAACTCTTTATGACTTGTCTCCTACATTTATAATTTATAGTGTGACAAGATGCCAAACTGTCAAGGAAGTGGAATTGAATAAAGGACCAGGAAAAAGGGAGAAAATAGGAAGTTTGGTGGGACTGTAGACACTCATGCCCCAGAAGTGTAAAAAGTGTCTTTAAAGTATTACTCAGTGGGCACTATTTTAATGGAAAGATCATTAGTTATGGGCAGATGGCCAAGAATGTTCCTGCACATTGTCACTGTAGGATATTTTGCTTTTGTGGGAAAGTACAGCCATGTGCCCTGTTTTGATGACCAGTCATTGCCAAGAGAATTAAGACTCTGTGGCTCTGTGACTATGTTTTTGCACTCTAAGTTACAAACAGAGGGAGCTCTAGAAGGAAAGGCCAGAGGACTTTCTGGCGCATTCATGACCAGAGATAACTAATCCACTGAACTACATATGCTTTAGGTTTGTGTTTATCTCAGAATCAGGAAAAGAATTGGGTGAAAGCTCAAACTCGTATGGGTAGTGTAGCTAGAGTGAGAAGAGAAAGAACTTGGGAGAAAAACAAGATAGTTGTTGGGTATGTGCTGCACAGTAAAGAGTGGAATAAATGTTCTAAGCAGCCCACTGAGCAGACAGGACTTTGAACCTGTGCAATGATATCCAGGTGGGTGACAAGTTCTTTACTTTTGTTTATTCATTTGTTTTCTTGTTTGCAATCATACTTAGTCTTTATTTTGCGTAATTAAACCAGTATTTTTGAAAAAAAGTGATTTGAGATTTTTGTACTTGGCTAGTGTAGCACCGCTGTGACAGACAGAGGGCACTATCGTCCTCTTGAACCCTCGGACAATACGTCAGACACCAGGTAAAAGTGACATTTTATTAATTAATAGTGTACAAAGCACCCTCCTCTCCACAATACTCATAAATAAATCCACAATACAATAATCAATAACACTCCACCACTCCCAGACGCATTGCCACCCTTCCACCCAGCTCAGCTTGCTATGTGGGATTTCCCATTGTCCTTTTATATTGCCTGACTCAGAAGTGTTTCCAATCCTTCAGTCCATGTGACTTCCTATCACTTCCTGGTCAGATAAAAAGTCCTCTTCTTCATCCCAGAAGAACGTCATTTCCCCTGTTGCTATGACTAAGACGTACTTCCAGGTTATAGGGCACATTATGATTCTCTGGGCCTCCCTGCAGCGTCCTCTATGGGCCCCTGTGGTATCCAGCAGGTCTGTGGATAAAAACTCCAATGTCAAGAATTCCCTGCTGGCATTCGGGGCACCTCCATGCTGCTGTGAGAGCTCCACCTGGCGGCCTGGGGGTATTGGCCGGGATGACTGGCCGGCCATAGTCCACACCACAGATAGGGTAGCATGTAGTGTTTAGGATCCGGTGTCCTAGGCTCCTAGAATGCTATACCTGGTCATTGCCTGTGTGGAGCTTGAATGATCTCCCTTTGTTTGCTTGGGTTTTCCTCCCTCAACCCCAAAGATCTCTTTGTTTGGTTGACTTCAAATTGGTCTCATACGGGTTTGTGTGTCCTGTACTGCTGATATATGTTTTGGCACTCCAGCATTTGGAATAAGTAGGTTGGAGAATTGATATTTGGTATATATTTATTATTGATTTGTTTGTTTGTTTACGCATTTATTTATATACATATATTGACATTTAATATAATATATTACATATATGACATTTTATACAGTGGATTTAGAAAGTATTCAGACCCCTTCATTTTCAGCACACTTTATATTGTGGTGTCTATTTAATTTTAAATGGATACATTTTCCAATTTTGTATATCAATCTACATTAAGAAATCCAGACACTTTACAGATGCTTCTGACACAAGTTTTACTATTTTGGCAGTACGTGGTCCTCAACAGCCCAGTTGGGAGCTGGGGTGGCCGCAAGGGGGTGCTGCATGGATTCCACAGCCCAGCTGGACAACTCTTCAGCCCCACCCGGAAGTGCAATTGGAACCACGTGGGCTTTAAAAAGAACCAGCAACCACCACTTTGGGCCAGAATCGGGAGGAAGAGTACGAGGTTGCCTGGGAGGAGTGGTGGCGCCATAAGAAGAGTGTTTGTTCGGTGAATTAGGTATTTTTGGGACTGTGTTGTGGCTGGGGGGTTCGCGGGGAAGATGTGCCCTCCAGCTGAAGAAAATATAAAAGTCATGTGTGTTTTATACGTGCTTTTGAGTGAGTCTGTGCCGGGTCAGGTGCTATACTGCATCCATTTCACTATATACAGTGCATCCGGAAAGTATTCAGAGCGCATCACTTTTTCCACATTTTGTTATGTTACAGCCTTATTCCAAAATTGATTAAATTCATTTTTGTCCTCAGAATTCTACACACAACACCCCATAATGACAACGTGAAAAAATTTAACTTGAGATTTTTGCAAATTTATTAAAAATAAAACCATTGAGAAAGCACATGTACATAAGTATTCACAGCCTTTGCCATGAAGCTCCAAATTGATCTCAGGTACATCCTGTTTCCCCTGATCATCCTTGAGATGTTTCTGCAGCTTAATTGGAGTCCACCTGTGGTAAATTCAGTTGATTGGACATGATTTGGAAAGGCACACACCCGTCTATACAAGGTCCCACAGTTGACAGTTCATGTCAGAGCACAAACCAAGCATGAAGTCAAAGGAATTGTCTGTAGACCTCCGAGACAGGATTGTCTTGAGGCACAAATCTGGGGAAGGTTAATGAAACATTTCTGCTGCTTTAAAGGTCCCAGTGAGCACAGTGGCCTCCATCATCCATAAGTGGAAGAAGTTCGAAACCACCAGGACTCTTCCTAGAGCTGGCCGGCCATCTAAACTGAGTGATCGGGGGAGAAGGGCCTTAGTCAGGGAGGTGACCAAGAACCCAATGGTCACTCTGTCAGAGCTCCAGAGGTCATCTGTGGAGAGAGGAGAACCTTCCAGAAGGACAACCATCTCTGCAGCAATCCACCAATCAGGCCTGCATGGTAGAGTGGCCAGACAGAAGCCACTCCTTAGTAAAAGGCACATGGCAGCCCGCCTGGAGTTTGCCAAAAGGCACCTGAAGGACTCTCAGACTATGAGAAACAAAATTCTCTGGTCTGATGTGGCAAAGATTGAACTCTTTGGTGTGAATGCCAGGCGTCACATTTGGAGGAAACCAGGTACCAGTCATCACCAGGCCAATACCATCCCTACAGTGAAGCATGGTGGTGGCAGCATCATGCTGTGGGGATGTTTTTCAGCGGCAGGAACTGGGATACTAGACAGGATAAAGGGAAAGATGACTGCAGCAATGTACAGAAACATCATGGATGAAAACCTGCTCCAGAGTGCTCTTGACCTCAGACTGGGGCAACGGTTCATCTTTCAGCAGGACAATGACCTTAAGCACACAGCCAAGATATCGAAGGAGTGGCTTCAGGACAACTCTGTGAATGTCCTTGAGTGGCCCAGCCAGACCCCAGACTTGAATCCGATCAAACATCTCTAGAGAGATCTTAAAATGGCTGTGCACCGACGCTTCCCATCCAACCTGATGGAGCTTGAGAAGTGCTATAAAAGAGGAATGGGCGAAACCGGCCAAGGATAGGTGTGCCAAGCTTGTGGCATCATATTCAAATAGACTTGAGGTTGGATTTGCTGCCAAAGTATTGAGCAAAGGCTGTGAATACTTATGTACATGTGATTTTTTTTTAATTTTTAATAAATTTGCAAAAACCTCAAGTAAACTTTTTTCACGTTGCCATTATGGAGTGTTGTGTGTAGAATTCTGAGGAAAAAAATGAATTTAATCCATTTTGGAATATGGCTGTAATATAACAAAATGTGGAAAAAGTGATGCGCCGTGAATACTTTCCGGATGCATTGTATGTATGTATATGCACTCTATCGTGGATTTTATATGTAAGCATAACTAAATATATAACGCAGATTTTTCGCTGCTTCCCGGGTTCTGCGGACAATGGGTCTTTTTACTTCCGGTACATGCTTCCTCAGTTGGTTTGCCCAGTTGATTTCATACTATGGACGCTATTGGCGGATGGCTGAGAAGCTAACCAACCAGAGCATGCAGTTAACTTCCTGTGTGCTGACTGGCTCAGCGACAGAGAGCCGAATTCGATTCTGCAGCGTTAACCAGGAAGTCTCGTCTCATTCAGCATCAACGTGTTTCGCTGTGTAAAGAGTTAACTTTTGTGCTCTTTTGTGTTTTTCTTTGTGTGTAGTCAAGCCCTTTGTTATGGCTCCAAAACGATCTGCTCCTGCTACTGCTTCAGGGGCCTTGCCAAAGCGCCAATGGAATATGCTAGCGATTGCCGAAAAGGTAAAAGTTTTAGATATGTTGAAGGAAGGGAAATGCTACACTGCTGTAGGACACCATTATGGCATCAATAAGTCCACGATTCTTTTTATTTGTAAAGGAGGAAAAGAATATAAGATCTACGGCCGCAGTGTCCTTTTTACCAGGGCACAAAACGAGTTGTAAGTGGACGTAATAAGGCAGTAGGAATCTGCTTTAGGGATCTGGATTGAAGACTGCCGGAAGAAGAACACCAATGGTGCTACACAATTGCCTGAAGTGGCTCCTTTAGAAGAGCTGTAACGCTGTCCTTTGTTGTGCAGTAAAATTAAACTCATCGATATCGGACAAGTCATCATGTCATTGTTGGTGAGTAACCATAATTAATTTTCTACGTACAGTACTTAGTACATGTATGTATGTTTAGTGTCATTGTACACACATTTACTGTATACAATTTTTCTTGCATTGTACGTATTTATTGCTGGTGGCCTGTCCATCGTAATGGCTATAACATATGTGATATCGGAGATGCTTGATATCTTTAAAATAATATTTAGATTTTACTGTATATAAACAGTGTGTGTACATTTCATAATTTCATAATAATATCTAAGAGAATACAAAGGGTTTATGCTGTATAATTGTGCGGGAATATTTATAAACGGTTTGGGAGAGTTTATAAGGGCTTAAAATATATAAAAATAACCATACAAACATATGGTTTCTACTTCGCGGATTTTCACCTATCGCGGGGTTCTGGAACAAAACCCCTGATCAAGAGGAATTACTGTATATATATATATATATATATATATATATATATATATATATATATATTGTCACGCTTGGGTCACAGATTTGCACAGAAGCACAGGAGGTTGTAGAAAACAGAAATTTTACAGCTTACTGCTCAAAAGAATTAAAGGAACACTTTTTAATCAGAGTATAGCATAAAGTCAATGAAACTTATGGGATATTAATCTGGTCAGTTAAGTAGCAGAGGGGGTTGTTAATCAGTTTCAGCTGATGTGGTGTTAATGAAATTAACAACAGATGCACTAGAGTGGCAACAATGAGATGACCCCCAAAACAGGAATGGTTTAACAGGTGGGGCCACTGACATTTTCCCTCCTCATCTTTTCTGACTGTTTCTTCACTAGTTTTGCATTTGGCTACAGTCAGTGTCACTACTGGTAGCATGAGGCGATACCTGGACCCTACAGAGGTTGCACAGGTAGTCCAACTTCTCCAGGATGGCACATCAATACGTGTCATTGCCAGAAGGTTTGCTGTGTCTCCCTGCACAGTCTCAAGGGCATGGAGGAGATTCTAGGAGACAAGCAGTTACTCTAGGAGAGCTGGAGAGGGCCATAGAAGGTCAATAACCCATCAGCAGGACCAGTATCTGCTCCTTTGGGCAAGGAGGAAAAGGATGAGCACTGCCAGAGCCCTACAAAATGACCTCCAGCAGGCCACTGGTGTGAATGTCTCTGACCAAACAACCAGAAAGACTTCATGAGGGTGACCCAAGGGCCCCATGTCCTCTAATGGGCCCTGAGCTCACTGCCCAGCAGCATGCAGCTCGATTGGCATTCGCCATAGAATACCAGAATTGGCAGATGCACCACTGGTGCCCTGTGCTTTTACAGATGAGAGCAGGTTCACCCTGAGCACGTGACAGAAGTGAAAGGGTCTGGAGAAGCCATGGAGAACATTATGCTGCCTCTAACATCATTCAGCATGAGCAGTTTGGTGGTGGGTTAATGATTGTCTGGGGAGGCATATCCATGGAGGGTCACACAGACCGCTACAGGCTTGACAAAGGCACCTTGGCTGCCATTAGGTATCAGGATGAAATCCTTGGACCCATTGTCAGACCCTATGCTGGTACAGTGACTCCTGGTGCACGACAATTCCTGGCCTCATGTGGTGAGAGTATGCAGGCAGTTCCTGGAGGATGAAGGAATTGATACCATTGACTGGCCACCACACTTTCCGGACCTAAATCCAATAGAACACCTCTGGGACATTATGTTTTGGTCCATCCAATGCCACCAGGTTGCACCTCAGACTGTCCAGAAGCTCAGTGATGCCCTGGTCCAGATCTGGGAGGAGATCCCCACAACACCATTTGTCATCTCATTAGAAGCATGCACCGATGTTGTCAGGCATGTATACAAGAACACAGGGGCCATACAAAGTGCTGCGTACAATTTTGAGTTGCTGCAATTAAATTTTGGCAAAATGGACTAGCCTGCCACATAATTTTTTCACTCTGAGTTTTGGGGCGTCTTTGAATTCAGGGCTCTGTAGGTTGATCATTTTCATTTCCATGAAACGATGTGGCATCCTTTCGTTCCTAACACATTACCCAGTCTATATCAGTATAGATATCCAGGAGGATTTCTTTTTCCCATTGAGATCCGATGTTTTTTCAAAGTGTTCCTTTAATTTTTTTGAGCAGTTTATATACAATCACATATGCACGCATGGGAAGCAGTCTTAGGGCTTAATGGAGTATAAGAAGCAGAGTTGGGGTTGATGGACTGCACTAATGCCTTTTATCCCTCTTCCGCAGACTACCATAAGGGAAGCACGGCTAGAGCTCCACCCACTTCTTTTTCCAGACCATGCCCTCCTATAGACATCATTTCCACCTAGAACCCGCCTCTTCCTGCCCAGCACTCCATTCTCCAGTTTAGTCAATGATTGACTCAGTCCTTTGTGATTACTTGCATCTAATCATTTGCTGCATTGTGATAATATATGGGGTGAACCTCCCAAACCTGTTTGTTTTTGTGTCTTTGATATATATATATATATCCATCCATCCATCCATTTTCCAACCCGCTGAATCCGAATACAGGGTCACGGGGGTCTGCTGGAGCCAATCCCAGCCAACACAGGGCACAAGGCAGGAAACAAACCCCAGGCAGGTTGCCAGCCCACCACAGTGGGATGCCAAACAGGCAAATATAATGATTTTTGGAATATATAAAGTCAGTGTTCTGAATATATAACACCAAAGCCTGATTATATAAAGTCAGCGTCGGAATATATAAAGTCAAACTTGGAATATATAAAGTCAGTGGGACTCCTAACTGTGAGACAGCAGCGCTACCCACTGCGCCACCATGCCGCCCCACAGGACAATCAACAAAATGATATGCAAAATCTAATTTACTGTAATTTTAAGCTAAAGGTAAATGAGAGGAAGCAGCAGTTTGGAAAATGACCCACATTTGGTAAGATAAGTGTTGGCACAAAGAATGACAACATTTAGTGAATGATAAATGTCGGAAGTCAGAAATTAAAAATGAATTTGGAAATAATAGAAAGTTACATTTACAAGAATGATTATACAAGTGTTAAAGGAGAAGTGGGGCATACATTGGATTTGTCTTGTTTTGTAAGTCTCTAAAATAAATCTTTAGAAGAACCTGCAATATTTATCTTAAGCATTTTGTGCAATGGATATCATAGTTCTGCCACAGATTTTTCTTAGACCTCTGTTGTGGATAACATGAAGGATAACATATTTTAATAAAAAGGCTTTAATTCTTATAACTTCATTGTCAAAGTAGGTCTCACATTACATATAATCTAAGATAGTGCCTGTAAAACCTGTGCTCCCACAAAATGACAACTGTGCCATCAAAGACAGATACAGAGAAGTTCAATTTTTTTCATGCATAACCTCAAAGAAAGGTCCTCTATATTTTAACAGACAACTGTTTACAGCAGCTGAAAATGTTGATTAAGATGTTTAATTTTCAAGCCAGTGCTTCTCTGGTGACAGAAGACCTGACAGTGCAGATGGTACACATGCTGCCATGACTTGGCGAGAGTCGGTGAGCACAGTCACATTTTTCAAAATATATCTTATGACGCATCATTGATCAATAAGCGTTCACATGTTTGGATGGCATTTTATGAATAAGTGTACTGATCAGGCAATTTCAGCGTCATAGAAATGTTTGTGGCTAAGCTTGTTACCATGCAGTTGGGTGATCGTTGTGTATACACAGCAAACCAGATTTTATTTTTGATAGACTGCCTTCCAAGTAGAACATGAGCACAAGGCATTTTGTATCACATAACAGAATAAAATAGAAATCATTAAAATGCATTAGAAAGTAAAATGCTGAAAGAAAAAAGAGCTGTTTTAGTATGTTGCCATTTGGAATAGGCAATTATCAACTGCAAACTAAGAAATACAGCTGAAAAAATATATGCTTTATACATTTCAGAATTAGTTGATTCTAAAGGTGGTGTCTCTCAGGAATACGTGCTATGGTGGTTGCTCTTTTTAACATACATAAAAGATCAGGACAGGAAAATAACCAGGAAACTGGTTTGCAGATGATACCAAGCTAGGTGGATTGACAGATAATCTAAAATCTGTTGAATCGCTACAGAGGTACTTAGACAGATGTGTGGCAAATTAAATATAATGTAAGTAAATGTAAAGTATTATATGTAGGAATTAAAAATGTTAGATTTGAATATTTAATAGGAGGTGTGAAACTTAAAACTTTAACTTATGTGAAGAATCTAAGGGTCACAGTGGACTCATCACTATATCAAAAGTACACAGAAGCCATCAAGATAGCTAAAAGGATGTTAGGTTATACTGTATATTACAAGATGTACAGTATAAGCTGAAGGAGGTTATGCTTCACTACAATAACTCTCTAGTGAGGCCTCATCGGACGTATTGTGCACCGTTTGCCCCCATTTTACAGAAAAGATGCAGCAGCGCTAGAGAAACTCCAAGGAAGAGGGACTAAGTAGTATGAGCTGTAAGGAGAGACTGAAGGACTTAAACTTTTCTGTTTAACGTAATGATAATTAAAAGAGGGAACATGATTGAAGTGTTTGAAATTATGAAAGGAATTAGTACAGTGGATCCCAGTTGTTATTTTAACATTCTTCAATAATAACACTGGGACACAGTTGTTAACTTCTTACTGGCAGTTTTCACACAAATGTTAGAACATTTTTCTTTAGCCACAGAACCGTATAGATGCATGGTATAAATTACCAAGTAGTGTGGTGGAGAGTAGGACTGTGGGGATCTTCAAACCTCAACTCAGTTTTATTTTAGACAATCTAGGTGAATAGGATGGATGAATGGCTTGTTCATATATTGTACACATCCTCAGATTTGTTGAGCCCAGTAAAATGTTGAGGGTAATTTTAATAAATAACTGTGATATATACGTGCATGTGGTCTCTTATGTGTAAATATGATAATTTCATGGCATAGGCATTATTTCTGAGGGCACCATATTATCATGTCTAGCTTTTCAGCTAGCTCTTTAAATATATCTTGCAGTGCTGGTACCTTACCCATTAGTTTGTCACTTGTTCCATTGTGACACTGACAACTGTATCCACCCTGTCATATTCTGTCACTATCCATACCTCAATCCTGCCTTTTTCTATTTTCTATTTTAACTCTTTCTTTCTTTCTTTCAATTCCCTTTTTTCTGTAATTTCCTCATTTAGTTTCATGAGGTGGGCCCTAGTATTGATTAGTCTCTGATACTGTTGCTTACAGAAACACCACACAGATATTTTTTAAAGATTTAGCCTATGCAGTTAGCCCTGGCATAATCTGTGTGCTCCTCCGCATCGAGAGGAGTCAGATGAGGTGGCTCAGGCATCTGATCAGGATGCCTCCTGGACGCCTCCCTGGTGAGGTGTTCCGGGCATGTCCAACCGGGAGGAGGCCCCGGGGAAGACCCAGGACACGCTGGAGGGACTATGTCTCCCGGCTGGCCAGGGAACGCCTTAGGATTCTCCCGGAAGAGCTGGAAGAAGTGGCCGGGGAGAGGGAAGTCTGGGCTTCTCTGCTTAAGCTGCTACCCCCACGATAAGCGGAAGAGGATGGATGGATAATCTGTATGCACAGGTTCCTCTCTATGTTGCCCCTTTTGTCTCATAACATCTTTAAAAATGTGTTTTATTAGTCATTTTAATTGAGGACTGCTTCTAGACTTAGACTTTCTGAATCCAGTTTCCAGTACAGAGCCAATTAAAGTCACTAACTGAAGTAAAATGTATATCTCTGCAATAAAAGCAAAAGTCAAAGAACAGAAGATTAATCCAAAATATTTATAATAAACTTAGTCAAAATGCAGTTATTACTAACCACTATAAAATATAACAATTTAACTAAAACACTAAAACACAATTTGAGAACACAAGTATATTTACAGGAAAACAATTGCAGAATTGTTCGGACTTTGCAAACATCAAGATTTAACCTGGGGAAATCGCCTAAACATTTTCAGGTAGTGGATATTCAGTGACATCTACGGTATCAGGTTGACACACTTCTGAAACTTCTTTTTCTTCTTCTGGGCCAACTCTCAAATAGCCTTTTAACAATTAATATTTTTTACATTTCTGTCAAATCTACAAATGATACTATCAGGCTCAAATGGGAGATACTTATATATAGTCACTGTATATCCTTAGAAAATAATCAATTTTCCAAGTTTTTAATATCCTGAAATAGCTTCTCATTTGTCATGTTTATGTCCTTTATATCTTTCATCATCCTTTCATTGTCTTTCCTTATATCATTTGTATTATTCTTTATATTGCTCTTTATCTCATTTATGTCCTCCCTAGTGTGGTAGTTATTGTGGTAGTTATGGCAGTGATCATTGAGGCGATCGTTACCTTCGTCTCAAACTATTCTTTTCGGTATTCTCTGTGCTCTGTGGGTGGAGTAGCAAGCCCAGTCAGAGTTGGTGCTGCCAGCTTGTGGCGGGTAGCTGGCAACGCAGAAAGTAAGGCCTTTTTCTGTTCCAGTGAACCTTCTGGAATCGACTAGGTCTCCTGGCCTCACTTGCTCCTCCCACATTTGTTCTCGGCTAGAGGTGATGCTGTGGCGTCAGGTCCCAAGAGATCCATTGTTTTGCCTATCTGTTCCAGGTCAGTCTCTGCCACGCCGTACCTTGAACTTGAGGCCTGTGTAGACTTAGTTGAAGTTTCTTTCTTAGCCTTTTTCCTGCCAGTAATGATTATATATACTTGCATATGCTGTAATGAAGCCCCTTGGGTTGAGTAAATAAGGGATACCTCATTTAAAAAAAAAAAAAAGAAAAAATAACACCGCTGCTAACAGAGTGCCATCTTAGACGTCCATCTCTCAAAATGGATGAGACCAAAGCTGATATATTAAAGACTTGGAGAAATGTTTAAGTAATCACTTTGAGGCAACCTTTAAAGCTATGCTAGAAAAAATAGAGGAAAATGTGAATAAGTCTGAAAATAAATTTAGAGCACATGATGCTCAGTTTGAATACGTAAGGTAAACATTCACAACACATTTTGAAATAGTTGAAAAAATGGCTTCTGCTGCTGACGAAAATGCAATGGCTACTAAATCTGAATGCAAAGTGCTTGGAGACAGACTAGCTGTGCAGGAAGATAAATATAGAAGAAATAATATCAGAATTGAAGGTCTCCCTTAAAACCATGAAAGGCCAAACCCACTAAAATTCATTGCTGAATTATCTAAATTATTATCTCAAATAAATGGAGAGGATTTCAAATCAAACATAGGATATCAGGAGCTTACCACATATGTGAACCAAACACCTCAAAACCTAGAAGCTTCATTGTACGCTTCAATGAATTGCAATCAAAGAGTAATCTGATCTCACTTTTCAAACTGAAACAAGAGATTATATTTGAAAATAACCATATTGGCATTTTCCCTGACTATTCACCTTCCACAACTGCTATATGCATTTTACAACATTAAACAGTATTTATGCAAAGCCTAAATCAGATGCAGCCTTGTCTATCCTGCTAAACTGAGAGTGGATATTCAAGGTAGTTCCCCAGAAAAAACAGATCAAGAGCTAAAAAAACTGATCCAGATCCTTTTTGAAATATGATTGTGAATTGCATTGTGTCCTGGCAAGGCAAAGAAGACTTTACCTGCAGTTTGGCCTATTTGCAGTGAGACTTTTGCCGTAATTATATATTTTATTTCCTTTCCTGCTACATTAACATTTTAATTATAATTATAATTGTATATGTATATGTGTGTGTATCCATGTATATATATATATATATATATATTTGCAAATACTGTATGTGCGTGTATCTATATATATATATATATATATATATATATATATATATATATATATATATATACATTATGTATATATTTATATATAATATATTTAAAAATATATATATATTATTTTATTTATTTATTTTTCTTTCCAAAAGGGACTGTTTGAACATCACACCCTTGGTGTATTGTATTGGGAATCTACTATCATATGTTATCTGTATCTCCAAGGTTACTGTTTAACATTATACCCTGGATTTATTCTTTCAAGACTGTTTAAGATCATATTCCAAGCCTATAGTATTTTGACTGTACTGGCAATAGATATTTCTACTTTATTCCTTCTACTGTACACCGCTGCTTGGGGGCTTGTTTGATTCTGGACATACTCCGTTTCTAGGCATGTCAGAGGACTGGGACTTTGTGAAGTGTGATCTAACCTCACTTGGGGAGGCAGAAGGGGGGATTTAAGGGAGGAGAAAAAGAGAGCAAGCTATTTCTGATCTATCCTTTTAATCCCCACAATTGTAAGTGCCAACTCAACAATAGGCTTCATACCCATAACTCCTTGCAATAATTAATGTACAACCTTAATTTAAGATTATAAAATGACAACAAAAGTTCAAAAGCAATGTCTCTATGACCAAACAGTAAACTTTCTGATCTGGAATGTCAAGGGTATCAATCATGAACTAAAGAGGAAGAAAGTATTCTCTCATTTAACAGGTCTAAATGCCATGATAGTATTTTTGCAGGGGACTCGCTTAATCAACAAGGATCAGTTTCAGTTGCAAAGAGACTGAACTGGCCAAATATTCTACTCCAGCTATACAAAGGAAACTAGAGATGTAGGAATCTTAATACACAGAACAAGTTCATTTGTTGTATCAGATGTAGCATCAGATCCAGAAGGGCAATATGTGATGGATATGGGAACTTTATTTAATTGATAAATATCTATGCACCCAATGTGGATGAGAGAGAATTCATTCAAAACGTATTTGCATTCATTTCTAACTTGAACACTAACAAAATTATAATGGCTGGAGACTTTAATTGTGTTTTAAATCCAGACCTGGATAGGTCTTCAGCTACAGGGGTGACAACATCTAACACTGCAAAAAATAATCACACAGTTATTAATTGATCACAACTTATCAGACCCATGGAGATTTCTTAATCCATAGTTAAGAGTGTATTCCTTCTTCTCACCAGTACATCATTGATACTCAAGAAGTGATTATTTCTTTATAGGTAACAATTTCTTGCCCACGATCAAATCTTGCAAATACCACGCTATTGTTAACTCCGACCATGCCACACTGATCATGGAGCTAACATCACTATGCCCCACATACTCGTCTCGCAGCTGGGGCCTCATGTATAAATGGTGCGTACACACAGAAATGTTGCGAAAGAACGTTTCCACGTTCAAATCGCGATGTATAAAACCTACACTTGGCGTAAAGCTACGCACTTTTCCATGGTACCTCATACCCTATCCTATGCAAGTTCTCCGCTTGGTTTTGCAGACTGGCGCACCCAGTATCAAAGCAGTGCTACTGTTCCTGTGTGGTTTCTCTTTATTTCTTAGATCCACATTCCTGCCGCGGCTTTATAAATACACTGAAACTAACCGCATATTGTTTATTAGTGCAATGCATCTGATTGTAATTAACTTGTAACAATATAATGGTCGAGGGAATAGCTATACTATTCCAAATACCATAACTGCTTTAGTGTTGTTACTCTCACTGCACCTTTTTTTTCTTCTTTCAGCTGCTCCCATTAAGGGTTGCCACAAGGGATCATCTTTGTCCGTATTACACTCACTGCACCACTCGGAGTATTTATATCACTGTATCTGAGTGGGGAATCACAGCAGCAGCTGATCGGAAAGAGAATTATCTGTATACAGCATCAAGCACACGCTTGCCGTTCAGCCACGGCAAAACGTTTCAAAGCCTTTCCTGTATGGACCTCGCAGTTCAGAAACAGTTTCATCCCAAGAACTATAAGTGAACTCAATCAATTGCTCCTTGTAAAACTGTTTGTACTTATAAGTACAATCACTTCACTGTAAAATTGCACTACAGTTATAATATTGCACAACCTGCGCCATTTTATAAAGCGCGTATTTACATATGATGCCGATATCACTTTTAAGATGAAATGCAGCAAAATATGTTGATTAAACATAAAACTTTAACTTCATTTAACTAATCTGTATTATTAATAATTAAACATGTGAAGACATGGTTCCACAGCGCTAGCTAGTTCACGGATTGATCCTACCTTGTGCTGTATTCTTTCTGGGGCTGACGCAACACTGGAAGGATAGATGGATAGAATAATTAAACATGTACAACAAAGATATTTCAATGTTCCTTTAAAGTTTTGAAGAATCATCGTTGCAAGCTTACAGATGGCTTAACATCTATTACAGAGCTGATTGTGTGGCGATTGGGTATTTGGAGAAAGAAAAGTAAGCACAGGAATTGGAGATTAGTACGTTTAAAAGAGACAGTACTGCTACAATAATTTCATCAAAGGTCGCACACAATCACGCACCGTGTTCCCCTGTTTAATGACATGCTTTAACTCCTAACATCATGAAAAAGATATCACGTATACATCTCAGTATTTTAATTATTCAAAGAGCTGTAATGTCACGAATGTAATGGATTCTGTGTCCAGTTGGAGAAAGAGAAAGCAGAAGCACATAGTGATTCACACACATAGAGCAAAAGATCAAATACAAAGCAAAGCATTTAACGTGCTACTTTAGTTACGATGGGATTTGAGAAACTAGTAAATTAAATGATTTTGAGATGAAGTTTATGATGTTCTACTTTAATGACAAAATAAACTATGTGATTAAAGTGGAAATTTCGAGATTGATGTTAACATTTCATGCTTTTTTTCTACTGTGTGCCTTTTTTTTTCTCTGCACCCTAATAAGCTTTCATATGACACTCAGATGGTGGGCTGTGTCTCACCTTTTCACAGCGACTTTGATATGTGAACAACTTCTTTTTTACGTTGGGCACTGTGTGACTTTGTGAACTTGAGTTTTCAAGTTTCTCCAACATGCTATGTCACTTGGTCAACTTCCTTTTGTTGATTATACCACTGTTTAAACCAACAAATAGCACTGGGCCTCCACTTGGTATTCGCTGAAATTCTTATATTTTCCCTCTTGCTTTTGCCATTGCCTTTTCACAGAACGCTGAGCTTAAGTGCTATTTATATTGATTTGCATATTCAAAGAGGCGTAATTCTGGTAGGAGACGGGGTGGGGCACGTGTGTTACTTTTCACGCTGATCGGGATTTATGGAGCGGAAGAACGCAGAAGTGGGTGAATGCACAGATTTATGCATCTGGATTTTTCTGTGCGTAAGCACATTCCGGCATTTGTGCTTACTTCATGTTATAGTGCAAATTCTACTCACGGTGTTATGCATGAGGCCTCTGGTGTCTTAATCCGTTGTCATTAGCTGATGAGAACTGTACAGAATTCATATCCAAGCAAACTGATTTTTTAGAGACAAATGCATCCTCTGAGGTTTCTGCAGGAATACTCTAGGAAAAACTCTGAAGGTATTTTTAAGAGGACAGATTATGTCATATTTTTCCCACAAAAATAAATCGGAAACCAAGAAGGCATCAGAGTTAATCAGTAAAATTACCAGAATAGATCAAGAACAAGCCAGGTCTCCAAATGAGGCACTTTTTCGGAAAAGACAGGCTTTGCAATCAGAACTCAGCCTCTTGACATCAAAAGAAACAGAACAACTTGTTTTTAAATTGCAACATCATTACTACAAACACGGAGAGAAGGCTAACAAGATCTTTGTGCAACAAATCCACAAGCAGGAAGTTTGCAAAGCAATAGCAGTAATCAACACAGACAGAGATAGAATTATTGGCCATGAAAATATAATGCACACATTTAGAGACTACTATAAGTCTTTATATTCTACTCAGTTTAAAGAACACAAGACAGAATCTAATTCTCTTTTTGATACATTACAGATACCACAGGTAGATACTCTAAGTGCCGAGGAATTGGATAAACCTGTGAAATTATCAAAATTACTAGACGCTATAAACTCATTTCAGAGTGGGAAAGCAGCAGGTCCTGATGGCTGCTGAATTTTATAAAACATTTTTAGTTACGTTAGCTCCTCTCTTATTAGCAACATTTAAAGAAGCCAGAGACCAAAAAATTATACCTCAAACTTTTCGCCAAGTATTAATTCTTATTTTTCCTAAGAAAAATAAGGACTTAGTACAATGTGCATCATACAGACCAATCTCACTTCTGAATAATGATGTTAAAAAAACTCTCCAAAGGGAGAATTAACATTGTCAAAATGAATGCCCTCCCTAAGCTTCTGTTCCTATTTCAAAACATGCCCAACATTAACAAATCTTTTTTTAAGAAATCAGATTCAATCATAACCTCATGTATTTGGAATTCTAAAAATCCATGCATTCAAAAGGCAACCCTACAACAACCTAAATCAGAAGGCGGCATGGCTCTAACTAATTTTCAATTTTATTACTGGGCGGCAAGTAGAAAAGCTAAAAAAACCTGGCCATTGACACAAATAGATAAACACACGCTAGCTTGATCTGCAATGGAAATGAAATCCTACAGTACTTCTTTATATTCCATGCTTTGTACACCAAGGTTTCGTCAATATACTAACAACCCAATTGTTCTTCATTCACTCAGAATATGGAACCAATGTAGGAAACACTTTAAGTTAGAGAATATTTTATTTGTGGCACCTCTACATGATAACCACCATTTTCTGTCCTCTCAAACGTACACAGTTTTTAAAGTTTGGAAAACATATGGGATTAAATCATTTTGAGATTTGTTTCTAAATAATATCTGCGCATCCTATGAACAATTATACACTAAATTTAATCTTCCATCAACGCATTTTTTTCCACTATCTACAAATTAGAAACTTTGCTAAATGAAATCTGCCCAATCTTCCTCATCTCCCACATATTTCTATTTGAGAATAAATATTGAAATGTCATGGGGACTCAGACAGCATTCATATACCAAATTAACATCATTCTGGACAAAAATCTTTGAATGTCTATCAGACAGCCTTGGTGTCACAATCCCTGCTAACCCACTAACAGCTGTGTATGGTATACTTCCAGATGGGCTTAAACTGGAAAGGACAAACAAACTGTAATTGCCTTTACTACACTACTAGCACATAGATTTATCTTGCTCAACTGGAAGAATCCTAGCCCACCTCTGTTAAGTCAGTGGGAAACTGATGTTATATACTATTTGACATTGGAAAAAGACAAATTCTCACTAAGAGGATTTGTTCAAAACTTTTTTAAAACCTGGCAGGATCTAGTCAATAGCTCTTTACTACTATCAACAGTTTTACTCTGGTTGTTGACCTTCCTCTCTTTTTCATGGGTTGGGGTTGATTTGAATTTTGTTTTGTTAAGTTTGACTTGATTGTTATATGCTTTTAATAAATTCAATAAAGGATCCAAAAAAAAAGAAAATCATGAATTTAGAAAAAATGATCTTCAACATGTCACATCTTAAAATTCCCTCATAGTTATATACATGTTCCTCATTCTAATTTATGATTGATGAGTTACACAAAGTATTTGTTCAAATCTAATTAACAGTGCTCATTTAGGATCAATGAAATAAATTAAGTATTTCCTTCAAAACTGATTTACCACAAGTATATAACCTCTTGCATGTTAATAGACAAATGTAAAGAACCAGCAGATTAATTTAATACACAATGCATATACTAAACATGGCAGCCTAATAAGCATCACTGAATAATGATTATATGGACATTTTTAACTGGTTCCCCTTTTCACATCTTAATATCTGCAAAAGATTCAGCAGTTATTTGTTCCTAAATACACTAAACTGTGTATGTGTTTAAATTGGAAGCTACTTAAGCTTAAGTGTTGTATATTTAATTGTGTTAGTAACAATTTGAGAAAGATTATTATATACTAGCCAAGCCTGCCGTAGCATATGGCGGTGTAAGAATAGAAACGGAAAACGGTGAGAAAGGAATTCAGTATAACAAAGGCTTAGGAAACCACCGTTGCAGTATAATGAAAATAGCAAGGAGCGAAACCGATGCCAATGGTCGAGAGAGTACCTTCCTGTAGCAGACTACGGAAAACATAGACATATATAGATAGATGCCGCATTCATTGTGTTGCCCAGTCGACACGATAAGTCAGTGCGTCCGCCCTATTGCAAGTGGTAAAAGTGCCATTTAAACTAATACAGGTAGACGTGGAAACCAGGTTTTCTGATGAAAAAACAATAACTTTTTAAACAGCATCGTTTACATACAACAGTTTTTGGCAAATCATTTACATGCAAATATTTATATCCATTTATACACTAATAATGGCAATTATTAAATAATAATAATAATAATAATAATATTATTATTATTATTAAATAATTCCTCCCATACAAGTAACATTTCTCGGACTGCTTTCTTCCATCTCCGAAACATTTCTAGACTTTGTCCTGTACTAAAGTATTGGTTAATTCCTGAGTCACCTCACGTATAGATTACTGTAATGGTATTCTATCTGTTATCCCACAAAAACGTATCCATCGCTTACAATTTATTCAAAATTCTGCTGCCAGGATAATAACCTGCTGTTCTAAATCCACTGAACATACTACACCTATTCTCTCCCAACTTCACTGGCTCCCTGTTAACTACAGAATACAATACTAAATACCGCTCTTAACATTTAAAGCTCTCCACAGCCTCACTGATCTCCTACAGACTGACACTTGTGTCGCTCACTCTGATTCTCATCTGCAGCTGTACTTTCTGTACCACACATCAAACTCTCTGCTATGGGAGCTCGAGCATCTCTTATAGTGCTCCTCAAGTCGGGAATTCTCTTTTCTCTCATATACATCAGCTTGATTCAATAACACATTTTAAAATTACCCTCAAAACTTATCTTTTCAAACTGGCATACCAATTGTGAATTTTGCACTGTTACTGCCAGTTATATTTGTTTGTTTGCTAATTATTGCTCTTTGATCGAGAGTGACAGTGGACACAGAAGTAGGATTAAAAATGGCGGACGGGGCTCAGTTGTGCATATCCTATGGTCTTAGAGTTGGTGGGCGGGGCTCTGTCGTGCATTTCCCATGGTCTTAAGAGTTGGTGGGCGGGGCTCTGTGAGTTGGCGAGCGTGGCTCTCTGTCTTGCTTGCCCTTAGTTAGAGTTGGTGGGCGGGGCTCTGTCGAGCGTATCTTATGGTCTTAGAGTTGGGGGCGTGGCTCTCTGTCTTTCTTGCGCTCACTGTCTTGTATGCCCTTAGTGAATTATATACTGTGTATAGATATATATTTTGCATTAAATGAATTTGCTTTTCCTTGATGTTTCCCTGATTAAAACAGAAAGTATTTTTAATGAGATAGTTTTGTTATGTACTTCATCACTGAGTAAACTCAAAAGCAGTTGGAAACCTCTA